>NW_027202344.1:0-273260 GCF_024711535.1 Dipodomys merriami
CAGAAAACAAATTTATCTCTTGAGTGCGTCAGAAATACCTCAGCCAATTTTTAATAACATTTTTGATAGATGTTCTACATAAGATAAAGCTCTTTTCCTTCAGTTTCAGAGTTTTCAGTAATATAAAACTATTAAATGCCGTTGTGTTACCATCTGTTGGGATGAATATATAGGATTTCTTCATTACTCAGTGAGATAAATTGCATTAGGTTTTCTAAATTTTAACTATTTTTGTGCGGTTGCAGCTTGGTGTTAGAATAACTTGATTAACATGGGTGAAGCGGTGTTATATCTTCAGGAAAACACACACAAAGGAAAGATGGAAAAAGGATAAATATAAACGGTCCTTTATTTCTGATACATATTGTCTTTTGTTTAGGATTTTTTTCCTTTCTCTTCATAAATATAATTACTATAAATACATTCTCATTTTGTCATGGGGCTCATTAATTTAATTAGGGGGTGTTTCTTCTTTTAAAATAATTTCTGCTGTAGTCAAAATGAGAGATATATTGGGTGAGGAGGCATATACCTATTCTAGCTACTCAGGAGGTGAAAACAGGAAGATCACAAGTTGAAGGCTAACCCTGGGTTAAGCTTGGACTATGCCCTCAAAAAAATAAATTACAAAAAAGAAATAAAAAAAAGAAAATAAAAACTACCAACCAAACAAACTAAAAAAACGCCATGTGAATAAAAATGCTTGGGGCATATTCAAGTAGTAAAGGACTTGTTTGCAATGTGCAATATTCCAGTTTGACAGCTAACAATAAGGAAAAAAGAAGATATTTTCTTTGAGAAATTGTCCATGAAATATTTTGATTGGAGTTGTTTATTCTCCCTTTTAATCCTTTTCTTTCCTTTCTTTTATTTTTGGGACATATTTTTGGTATAACATATATAACAACTTTCAATCTTCCCAATTTAGCTTCCTAAGAGTTGAGATTACAAGCATATGTTATCACACCTGGCCTTGTTGGTATTTTTTTGTAATAAATTGTGTTAGCATAAGTTTGGTATATAGAAAAATTTAAAGGTAGCAAACATTTTGTATGTCCCCTCTTTCTCATACTGTTAATGGAATGTACCAGTATGTAACCACTGTATGTTTGTAAAATTAAAAACAACATAGGTCATCTGCTGTTAACTAAATTGCAAACTTTACTTCATTTCGCCAATTTTTGTACTACTTTTCTTTCCTTTTCTAGTGTCTATTACTTTTTCTTTTGCCTCTGCCTTTTTCCTTTCTTCATGTTACCTAATCAGCTCTTCCAGCAATGAGGAGAATTAAAAGTAGGTTAAAAACCACCATTTGCCTGGCACCAGTAGCTCATGCTTGTAATCATAGGAATTCAGGAAGCTGAGATCTGAGGATCACAGTACAAAGCCAGACTGAGCAAGAAAGTGTGAAACTCATGATAAAATTGGCATTTAAAAAATAACCTAAGGGCTTGGAATGTTGTTTAGAGGTAGTGTGCTTGCCTAGCATTTATGAAGGCCTGAGTTTGATTCCTCAGTGCACTTAAATAGAAAAAGCTGGAAGGAATGCTATGGATTAAGTGGTAGAGTGCTGGCTAGCCTTGAGAAAAGACCCGGGACAGTGCCCAAGCCCTGAATTTAAGCCCCAGGACTGGAAAAACAAATAAACAGAAAAGTAGCTCTTCCCATTGTTTTGTATGTAGTGTTCCAACTCCTCCTTATAGCAAAACTAATAAAACAAACTGCAATTTACAGTGTTTAGCAGCTCCATGTGGTCAGTAGCCATCATATTGTACACCAGATATACAGAAGTAAGGAAGAAATATAAAGAAAGAAGGTCACTAGGATAACCTATCTTGAGACTATACAAGAATAATCTAGTTTCTAGACTGTCCTTTAACTAGACATGTGGCTTAAAGAATCAGGGAAATGTTAGGTTTTGACCTTTCTACCTGTAAAATGAGGGCAACCACACCTGTCCATCACCAGGATTGAAAACTAGAAAGAGTTCCAAGAGTATAAGCCTTGCTAACCTAGGCTCCTGCTGAAGAGGAATATGGAGCACCCCATCAATAATGCCTGGATTCAGAGAGAACTAAGAAATGGGATTGTGCCAAACTAAGAAGTTTCTGCATGGCAAAGGACATCATTAGCAAGCTAAAAATAGCCTAAGGAAGGAGAGATCTATGCCAGCTATACATCAGAATATGCAAAGAGCTCAATAAATTATAATAGCAAAGAATTACACCCTAATTAACAAATGGACAAACACGCGAATTAGAGAATTCTCAGAAGACATAAAATTGGCCAATGATCATATAAAGTAATGTTCAACCTGTCTGGCCATAAAGGAAATGCAAATCAAATTACATGAGATTCCATCTCACTTTAAAATGATCATTACTAGCAATACACACAAGAAAAATACAACAGATGCTGTCACAAATGTTCAGGTAAAGGAACATAAAACAGGGTTGGTGGGAATGTGGACTTGTTGAACCACACTGAGAAAACAAAAAACCAAAACAAAAAACAACTAGGACTACCCTGTGGTCCAGAACTACCAGTGTTGGCCATTTACCCAAAAGACTACAAATCAGGATAAAGTAAAGCCATCTATATAACTTTGTTCATTGTCAAGGTATAGATATAGCATAAATGCTTTCAAATAAATGAATCGATACAGAAGATATGATATATATACACAGAGGAATTTTATTCATCCATTAGAATTTTACCTCATTTGTAAAGAAGTGGATGGACCTGGAAATATTTTTCTGACGTCAGGTTGCATGTATTCTCTCACATGTGGAAGATAAGTTCCCTTTTTAAATATACAAGTAAACACATGCAGGGTTTTGTGCACATATACATAAACACATTGCACAAAGTACAGTATATGTAAGAAAACTTTAAATGGTGTAATTCTTTGGAAAATCTAAGTACAATAAAATGAATATGAAGAAACTGAAAATTCGAAGGTGGGGAGGAACTGAATGAAGTCATAATTTTCAATGCATATACAATGAAACTAGGAAAATTGAAGGGAAGGAGTTGAGTTTTAGGGATGGGGCGATGATGAAAAACGTAATATTGATCAGGATTCAATGTACTTACAAATAAATATGTAATTAAAAATAGTAATGCCTGAGCTTACACCTATGATTTCCATATTCAAACTTCTGGGAAGTCATCCTCCTTCCAAACCACCAGGAACCACCTCAACTTACTTAGAAAGGGTACCACTTTGCAGTCTCTGTGTACCAAGGAATTGTAGGCAGATCAAATTAATGCTGTCCACATATCCCAAGGCTTCAATATAAGATCAGATACCATGAAACTATTACAAGAAGTGGCAGGGGAAACACCCTGGCTCCTAGAACACAGGGCAAAACTTTCTAAGTAGATAAATGGGATTGCAAGAAACTTGAACGTTTCTGCCTGGTAAAGGACATAACAAGCTAAATAGAAATCCCACGGAATGGGAGAAGAATTGTATGAGCTTGCATCAGACAGGAACTAATAGAAAAAAAATATACATAGAGCACATAAATTAGCCCGCAAGAAACCCTCAAATAACACCCCAATTATTAAACGAAGTAATGACCTAAAGAGATACTTGTCAGAAGAAGTAATAATGGCCAATATATACATGAAGTAATTTTCAACAACTGAACATAAAGGTAATGTACACCAAAACAACACTGTAATTCCAACTCACCCCAGTAAGTAAGGCCAATAAAATTTTTTTCAAAGTGATTAGGAACAAATGATGTCATGAATGTGGCCAAAAGGGAACTCTATCACTGTTAGTGAGAATATAAATTGTTCAACCAGTCTGGAGGCTGAGATGTGAGTATTGTGGTTTGAAGGCAAATTGGGCAAAAAATTCCAGGTTTTTCTCATCTCCAATTGGCCACCAAAAAGCCAAAGTAGAGCTGTGGTGCAAATGAGTGAAGTGGTAGCTTTCATTGCTTTGTATGCCCCTCCCCCACAGTACAACCTCTGCTTTCACTATATTTGATGTCAGTATAATTTGTGGAAAAGAAGGGGAAAAACAAGTCGTTTAAGGATACAGGTGGACCCGTTTCAACAATGAGAAGGACAAGTTGTCATGACGAAAATGAACCTTACAACTTTGTGGGGGGAGGACTGGGGGGGCGGGGGGAGACTGGGAAGGGATATGAAGAGTAAACAAAGGAGGAGCCTGCAATGCTTGATAAGAAATGTACTCATTATCTTGCCCATGTAATTGTAACCCCTCTGCACAGAATGTTCACAATAAAACAATAAAAAGAAAAGAAAAGAAAAAAGAAAATGTGGTATATATACACAATCGAATTCGATGCCTCCATCAGAAAGAATGACATTGCCCCATTTATTAGGAAATTGAAAAGCTTGGAAAAAATTTTATTAAGTGAAATAAGCCAGGCCCAAAGAAACATAAGTCCCATGGTTTCCCTTATTTTCAATATCTATTATATGTCTGAGTCAAGCAGAAATAGTCAGATAAGGTGATGTTAGGGAAATGAATCCTAAGATATGTATTCAAATGTTTTTTTTTTCTTTCATGCGATTGTTTCTAACGAATTTATAAGATTATTTCTTTCTTGTTTTGTATGTCCCTCCCCCACAGTATAACCCCTGCTTTCACTGTATTTGATGTCGGCATAATTTGTGGAGGGGAAGGGGAAAAACAAGTCGTTTAAATAAGGATACAGGTGGACCCGTTGCAACAATGAGAAGTACAAGTCGTTATGTCGAAAATGAATGTTACAACTTCGGTGGGGGGGTGGGGTGGATTGGGTGGCGGGGGAGAATGGGAAGGGATGGGAAGGGGAAACACAGGAGGAGGCTACAATGCCTGATAAGAAATGTATTCATTATCTTGCCCATGTAATTGTAACCCCTCTGTACAGTATTTTCACAATAAAAAAATAAAAATTTAAAAAAAATCTCAGGGACATTACACATATCCTATGTTTAAGCTATAAGACTGGCAGTGTGTTTGTGTGTGTGTGTGTGTGTGTGTGTGTGTGTGTGTGTGTGTGTGTGTGTGTGTGCATGCATGTGTGTGCACATGTGTGCACAGACACTAGTGATTTCCTATCTGCATCACATATTTTTGTCTATTTAAATTATTAAGAGAACAAGGCTTATATGTCCTGTGATTTTTTGTGCATGCCTCTGTGTATCTATGTGTCTCTCTGGTGTAGGTGTGGGTGTCAGTGTATGCATCTGTATGTGCATTTACTTTTTATCTGCCTTATTCTCCAACTGTGTTAACAATATTGGCAGACTTGAAAGGTGGACACTACTGTTTAATGTTATGACAATTTTCCAACTTCTTTTTCAACAAGTTACATTTGAATTGTTCACTTAAGGACAGAGAGTGTGGGGAAAGGGAGGGGAATATAAAGGGGAATTGTAATGGGTCCACCTGTATCCCTAGTTCAACGATTTGTTTTTTCCATTCCCCTCCACAAATTATACCAATATCAATTACAGTGAAAGTATGGGTTATATCGTGGGGTAGGGACATACAAAGCAATACAGAAATCACAGGTGGATCCATTGCAATAATCAGATGTACAAGTCATTATGTTGAAAAATGAACTTTACAACTTTGGTTGGGGGGGAGGGATGAACGGGTGAGGGGAGTGGGGAGTATGAGAAGGGAAGGGAAGCAGAAACAAAGAAGAGGCAACAATGCTTGATAAGAAATGTACTCGTTATCTTGCCCATTTAATTGTAACTCCTCTGTACGGTATTCTCACAATAAAAATAAATAGATAAATAAATAAATAAATAAATAAATACATTTTTTTAAAAGAAAGGGGAATTGTAAATCTAAGACTACAACAGCCATATTCCAGAATATGACTGCATAACTAGCTAGAAAGTAGATCAAGTGCTGTGTCTTCTGTCAGCTAGCTGTAAGAAAGTCCCCATTCGCCCACAGGTGTGGATTGTAAGAAAAATGACAATTCAGTAAAAACAAATTCCAATGATCTGAGACATTTACACAAGTTCTGGACATCACTTCCACTTGAGCTGCTGCTGTGCAGGCCCAATATTTGATCTGAAGCAAAACTTGGTATTACAAAAATTAAACCCCAATGTCTAGTAATCTCTGAAAGGCCTTGTAACTCCATAGTCTCATTCCGGATGCTGTGACCTATTGGGAAAGACAGAGGCCAGACTTCCAGCTATTGCAGACTTCTTCTTTGGTGAATTTTTGAGCTATCACTTTCAGTCAGGTGGTTGCAGCATAGACTTGGCTCAGGGCTGTGAACCTGAGTGTAGAAGTTTGAATCTCTGTAGTGTGAATGAAAATTTGGCCTTGTTCTAAGCTAGCACTTTGGGGGGCCTCAGGTAGCTATGGACAAGAAGTCTCCTTTTAATAGCCTGTCCTTTGCACACATTTAGTTTATATGCTGGAATTCATAACTAACTAGTAACAGTGGTCACCCAGGTTGGAGCAAGAGAGCCACAATAGAGAGACAGAGATCAAGCTCACAACACCTGCCATTTTATGCTTCTTGGACTGACAGATTCTGCATGCATTTTAGTAATTCAAGAATAAAAATTAACATTATATATAGATTTTTTTAATTGCCTCTTTGTTTCTGACTCTAGTAGATTATTTTTCTAAGGGAGGATTGTGAGAATCCTAAATAAGAGGCTCCACTGCCTTGGGGAAAGATCAAGGAGTCAATAGACCACACTATTAAGCAAATGTGAGACTACATTAAATTCTTGCCCTTTCAGACCTCAGTTAATGTATCTTCTAGATATCTTCCTTCTGTCCACTGGAAATTCTATGAAGCCAACCTTATGTGTCAGATGAACGTGTGGCCAAAAGGACAAAACTGTTCTTCCTGTGCCTAAGATTAGGTGGGGTTGGGGTGCTGACCGGCCAGGCCAGGCCATGGGGGAGAGTGCTAGGATAGCAAAATCTGTGTCCCTCCAGATCAGGCCGGTAGCCAACAATGGCACGGGATCTACATCATCTTGTGTCCAACTTGTTGGCCATACTCCTGTGAGTCCCTCCTCCAAGGTGCTGGCTGTAGGATCTGGTCCCTGAGAGGCATCCATTGATCTTCTGTACAGTTCATGGTCCACTTTACATAATGAAGACTGCTGCCAAATGTGTGTGTGTGTGTGTGTGTGTGTGTGTGTGTGTGTGTGTGTGTGTGTGTGTGTGTGTGTATACAGCATGTTATACTTAACACTATGTCATGATATTTTTCTGAGAATTTTTTTGCTTAACCCATGGGAAAAAAATTGGGGTCAAAATACACAAAAAGTACCAGCTGATATTCCCAGCCATGGGTTAGTATTAGCACTAGCATTAGTATAAATCAGAACACATAGAAGGACCCATCTGATCTACCAGTTGAGAATTCAAGGACCATTTCCTCCTCTGCTGCATTTCAGGCAGTGAAAGACAAATATTTTCAATAGACTTGGGAAAGAAGGAGTAAACACCTGTGAGACCCAAAAAAAGCCCCATGTTGACATATGAGTACTGTCACATACACACACACACACACACACACACACACACACACACACACACACACAAACACAAACACACACACACAAATACTTGTGGGTCCAGCAGTATTCTCAAGCATCTCCCCTAATCTGTGAACTCTGTACAGCAAAGGTTAGAATTGGGTGGAAACAGGATTAGAGCAGCTTGTTCACACTTCACCAGCTGTTTGACTGGTCTTCCAATGCCCAGTAGTAGATAGATGTTATCTTAGATGCTCTGCTCTGAGCAGGAGGGACAGTGTCTTCCCATGGGAGGACAGTGAAGGGATTAGACAATCTACATAGGTAATATGAGCAGTCCTGCATAATAAAAATACTTCCTTTAAATGCTAGCTTATTAGAAAGCTTTGAGCACATTTGTCCAGTACTGACATATATTCATGTTGTCTTCCTATTTTGTTTAAATAAAAATCTGTATTTATGAACTCTCATTTCTCCTTGCCCCTTCTGGTATATTCCTGTAGTGTCTAATGCCTCACTTTAAAGCTTCATTCCCCCTTTCTCTGGTGAACCTTGGTGATAGTTATCAAGTAATTTTCTTATTTAATGCAACCAAGACAAAGCTGATGAAAAACAATGTTACCTTCAGGCTAGCATAGATATCTGGTCTGATAAAGGAAGATGATGGTCTTACAGCCATCATGCAAAAAGGTCCTGCCTCTGGAGATAGGGGATTGCATTTCCTCTGCCTTCCTAGCTTCCAGGGTAACCTCTGGCCTCCCAGTAAAGTAATTCATTTCTAAAAAAAATAGCACACCACCAAATTGCAGAAGGCCAGCACACCCACATTATTTCTGCTTAAGAACACTTCTACCATATACTGCTGATTCACACCCATAACCCTAGCCATTCACGAGAGCAGAGGATCTCGGTTCAAAGTTTGCTGGGGCAAGAACAGTCCACAAAACTTTTATCACATTCACCACAAAAAGTCAGTAGGAGAGTGGTGAGCCAAGTGGTACAATACTACCCTTGAACAAAAGAGCTGAAGTAAAGTGCCCAGGGCCCAGTCCTGGAGTTCAAAAAACTAATACTGGCACACACACACACACACACACACACACACACACACACACACACACACACACAAACACACACACACACACACACACACAAACTAGAAGTGGAACTGTGGCTCAATCATATAAGATTAGTCTCTTTTTTGTACGTTTTTTATTGTAAAAATGCTGGACAGAGGGGTTACAGTTACATGACCAAGGTACTGAGTACATTTCCTATTGATCATTATTGCCTCCTCCTTTGTTTTCCCCCTACAATCCCTTCCCTCCCACCTGCACAAAACTACCTACACCCTCACAACTTAGTGTTTTGTACAAATTATTGTTACACTGAGTCAACATGTATCCCAAAAAAAACAAAGTACACTCATGTGAAAATTTTCGATAAGGTAAAATGTCAATGCCCAGAGTTCAAACCCGAATATCGAAACACATTTTTTAAAAAGACTAATATTCACTTAATATACTTTTTTCCAAGTCTTTCCATTTCCTAACAAATGGGGCAATATCGTTCTTTCTGATGGAGGCATAGAATTACATTGTGTATATATACCACATTTTCTTGATCCATTCATTTACTGAGGGGCATCTGGGTTGGTTCCATATCTTAACTATGAAGTAAGCCAGGCCCAAAGAAACATAGGTCCCATGCTTTCCCTTATTTGCAATAACTAGTATATGTCTGAGTCAAGCAGAAAAGGTCAGATAACTTGATGTTAGGGAAATGAACCCTAAGATATGTATTAAAATGTTTTATTTCTTTCATGTAATTGTTTCTAACACATTTGTAAAATTATTTCTTTGTTGCTTTGTATGTTCCTCCCCCATGGTATAACCCTTGCTTTCACTGTATTTGATGTTGGTATAATGTGTGGAGGGGAAGGGAAAAAACAAATTGTTTAAATAGGGATACAGGTGGGCCCATTGCAATAATGAAATGTACAATTCATTATGGCAAAAACGAAATTTACCAGTTTGGGGAGGGAGAGGGAGGGGGAGGAGAATTGGGTGGGGGCGGGGGAGGATGGGAAGGAATGGGAAGGGGAAACAAAGGAGGATGCTACAATGCTTGATAAGAAATGTACTCATTATCTTTCCCATGTAATTGTAACCCCTCTGTACAGTATTTTCACAATAAAAACTTATTTTAAAAAAAGACTAGTTTTAATAAGCTTTCCAGACATAACTGATTGACTTCTTTTTATGGTAATGTGGTTTGAACTCAGGGCCTTATGTTTTCCAGATTCACACTCTAATATTGAGACAGAGCTGTATAATTTTTGCTTTGTTTTTGAGACAGTGTCTCATTTCCTGCTCAGGTGTGCAACTTTCCTCTCCCATCACTTCTGGGATGAGAGGTGCTCACCACTGTGCACAGCTTCTTCTGTTCAGATGAGGTCTCACAGAATTCTGCCTGGATTGACCTGAAAATAGAATTTTTGCAGTCTCAGCCACCCCAAAATCTAAGCTTACAGTTTCACATCTCTATGCTTAGCTTATTGAAGCCCTAGATTCAATCACCAATCCAAAAATTGAAAAAGAAAATAAATTTAAATGGAAAGGCAGTATGGTAAGAGCAGGGAAAAGGGATGGAGCAATGATCTTGGGCAGCTCCTGAAGTCTAATGTGATGACTGTATTTACCAACATTGAAGAATAAAATGAAACTATGTAACAAAACAGCCCTGTCTGCTTTTCCTTAGCAACAAGACAGCCCTGCCTGTCTTTTCTCATTTATGCCAGAGCCAAAAGACTCAATAGAACATGACTAAGGGAGGAAGTTAGAGCTTTGTAAGACCAAAAACACAAGCCCTGGATATGTTTGGAAATCAGGAAAGCCTCTGGAGCCTTAGCACTCTTAGGCCTTTCAGAGACTAGTACGCCAAAGAAACCAAATGTTCAGAGAGATAGCCAAAATGTGCTCTGAGGTGTGTAGATTCCCTTACTCAAAGAACACACTGACATCCTAATGACACAATCTTCCCTGCCAACAATAGTCCTTCACAGTGAGTCTCAAGGGATAAACACACTGCCATTTTCAACCCACCAGACACCAGTCCACATCCTGAGAGCACTAGGACAGCAGGGAGGGAGGGTTCAACCCTATAACAGCCCAAAGATTAAGTTCAGAGGACCACACCTAATCAAATAATGTACTCATATCTCATAAAGTTCCAACACCTGCCAGAAGGTTTCCTCAGCCCTTCAAAAAGATCGAGCTGTGATGCCCAGCTTTACAGCCCAAACTATAGCTTTACACCCAGTTTTAGGCCTGCTGAGTGACATGAAAGCCAAGTAGGGCACTCTGATAATTTTCCAAAAATTATCAGGCTCCATGCCAGCATCCACTCACTTGTCCTCTGGTGACAAAGCCTCCTGGTCCTTCAAGACAGAAGCAGCCATGGCCTCACCTCCACCTGCTGTAGGCAGTTCAGCAATCCTTACACTTTTGCATCCTCAGGGGTTTGCTTAATTTGGGGATAATCTCATGAACACTGTCTCCTAATATTACTGTCCCCAAGGGGCGACTCCCTAAGCAAGCGAACAGTCAAACAAGCTGGAGGTGTTCTCTTTGGGGAAGACACAGTCAAACAAGCTGGAGGTGTTCTCTTTGGGGAAGACACAGCAGCCTTCCCATGAGTCCATTTCCAAGGCCTCCCTTTCCCCCAGAAGCCTTGGAAGGGGCATCTGCTCCCTCCAGCAGCAGGCCTGCCACTCCTCCCAGACCCAAACTGAACACAGCATCCTCTAGTGAGCTGAATACTCATTTCCAAGTTGGGAAAGTGGCTGTACCCGAGTTCTTTGTTGAGTAGATGATAGGCAGCTTCTTGTGCCTTCAGGTGGCCCAAGTTGCAGACTCTGCAAAGCTATCCAGGAAGGTTTCACCTTCCAGCCTGTCTAGTGTGTAGCTGGCCAATCCTGGTGTCTGCTTGAGCTCTGGCTTCCCTGGACCTGCAATGTTAGGGAACCCGCAGCTCCTCCTGCCAGTGACAGCATTGAATTGCCCACCAAGATTACCAAGTGCTCTTGGTCTGTCTACTCTGGTCTTTGGGATTTTGCCCCTCACCAGCATGGGACTCTCTGGTGCATCCAGTTTTCGGAGGATATTTCTGGGTAGCATGTGAGTCTAACTTTTCAGTTGGAAGCCGGCAAACTACTAATATAGGCTTATCACCTGTCCCCCTGCCAACCTGGACAGGCCTGTCCCTTCAAGGTCCATTGCCCACCCTGTGTTGAGGGGCCCACTGAGCTCAGCTTCTGCTTCCTAAACTTGCCCATGTATTCTGAATAGACACCAGAGAATCCTTTGGCATATGTTGTGCTCCAGAAGTCAGGCCACAGTGAAGCTTCTGCAGTCCACAGCCTTGCTACCAGCACAGTCACCAACAAGGCAGTGCCCCCAGGATCCAACGCAGACCTCTGACTTTGGTTAAAAAAAAAAAAAAGAGGCTGTGCTTTAGTTGTCCACAGTCAGCAGTCAGCAGTCCTGACACATGGGCATCTACTAAGTCCACTGCAGTAGCTATGGGGGCTCTAACATAAAAAAAGAGGCAGGCACACCTATGCAGTTTGACTTTGGAGCAGCTCCTCTTCCAGGTGCAGGTGTGGTGGCCTTTGAAGCACAACATGACAGTGCGCACACTAGAAGATTGCATCACACACTAGAAGAACTTGTAAAGCCATGGTCCTGTGTTCAGATACCTGACAGACAGGAAATCAGAGAAAGAGAGAGAGAGAGAGAGAGAGAGAGAGAGAGAGAGAGAGAGAGAGAGAGAGAGAGAGAGAGAGAGAGAGAGAGAGAGAGAGAGAGAGAGAGAGAGAGAGAGAGAGAGAGAGACTCTAGGCTAGCTCTGATTTGTACCGTTTTATATATCCTTGGCTAGAAATGCATATTTTCACCAAGAAATAAAATGGAAAACTGTTAACTCTAACTCTGATGGAGTAACTGGGATCAATCTAGACTTTCTAACATGAACATTCACAAAAGAGGAAGTTATGTGAAAAAACATGTATATAAATGTATATATAATATATACATATAGGTTTATATATGTATATTCACATATACAACGTGACTGCTCTTTTCTAGCTCTTTCTCAACTCTTTCCTTCTCTTCTCTTTCTCAGCTCTCCTCTCTTTCCTTATCTCTCTCTTTCCCAGCTCTTTCTCTTTCCCAGCTCTCCCACCTCTCTTTCCCGGGACTTTCCCCACCGCATGGAGGACCAAGATGGCCTGGTGCCAGCCAGAACGATGAATAAAACTACTCCATACTAAAAACCTATCATAAATGGAGAATATGTATTGTATGTATAATGTGTATATGTGTAACATACATGGAGAAAAAAAATACTTAGTATTTGAAGGAATGACCAAAACCTTCCCAAATTTGACTGAAAGCATGAACCCTTCTATGCAGGAATCTAGCAGTTTAAAGAAGTCAATTAACATAATTACACAGGTCCACACTAAGACACATTCCAATTAAACAGTCAAAGACAGAAACCCTCCCAAAGCACAGAGACAAAACTCATCACACACAAGTGATCTTCAATGATATTATGACAAATTTCTCATCAGACACTAAATTAACTATTAGACAGCAAGGACAACAAATTTAAGGTGGTAAAAGGACATATCTAATACCAACCTTTCTAACAAATATATATACTTCCTCCAAATGTGAGAGATGAGGTAAGTACATAACGATGGCTCAGGCATATAATCCTAACTACTCAGGAAAGTGAATTGTGAGGATTGTGGCTCAAAGCAAGTCTGGACCTTGTCCCCTCAGAAGCAAGTTGTAGGATAGCAGTCCTTGAGAAGGACAGAGGCCTTTTTGCCATTTCATTGCTGGAACAAGATATAGGATAAGGTGAGCATCAAGAATGGAGGCTATTGGTTAGTGTCTCCACAGAAGCAATTATGAGATTCAGGAGTGTTCTATAAGGTCAGAGGACTTTGACCACTGTCCTAGTGGTTTCAGGAATGGCATAATAATGACCAGAGCAACCTCAAGCCCACATGGATTCCTTAGCAACAGTCTTTGAAGCTTATGAGCTAGAGTAGCAATGCTGGCAAGCTATGATTGGTCCAATTTTTCTCTGACCTCACTGGCCCAGACTCTGATTGGCCCATTTCCTCTATGATGTCACTATGCCGGGCTGTGATAGCTCCATTGAGAGGTCATGAAGGATATATAGGAAGCCACTGTGCTCCAACCTATGTCAGTTAACACCTTTAGGAGCTCTTGATTGGTGACCCACTTGACTGTCTCAAAACTAAATTCATGATTTTTTTGGTTGGGGGTGAGTTGTCGTTTCGATTTTGGTATTTCTTTTTACTTTTTCTGGGTTTTCCATTATTTTATTTAGTTAAATTTAGGTAGACTTGCTACCTGCCATCATAGCAGAAGGATGGAAGAATAAAAAGAATCATCCTCCAGATCCTTGAAGGAGGAGATCATCAAAAATACCAGATGAAAGAGTTCATCGACCATGGTACCAATGGATAAGTGAAGCTGGCCTATCCTCGCCTCAAACACATGGAAGTGGGGGATAAAATATTCCTGAAGGGAGAGTTCTCTAGTTATCAGTTAAAGAATGAGGTGGACATTTTTAAGACGATATGGCACAAACATCATGAGGTTGTACCAGGTGGTGGAGAAGGAAGAGTATGTGTATCTCCTCATGGAACTTGCCAGTAGTGGATACATCCTGGGATGGATCTGAAAATCCTGCCTCCTATATGAGGATGAAACCAAGAGGCTCTTCACACAAATTTTAAGTACTGTTCACACTAGAACAGAATCACACACCGAGACCTTAAGTCCAACAATATCTTGTTGGATATCAAAGACAATATCAAGGTCAGTGTTTTGGTCTGAGCATCTGGTTCACCCTGTGGCAGTTGCTATTGAATATATGTGCTGTTGTGCTATTCAACCCTGCTACATTTTCCTGGAAGAAAGAAATGATGGCTGGGTGCCAGTGGCTCACACCTGTAATACTAGCTATTCAGGGGGGTGAGATCTGAGGTTTATGGTTCAAAGCCAGCCCAGACTGGCTCTAACTTCTGAGTAGACACAAACTGATACCAAAGACTAATTTGAGGAGGAAATGGCAGTGGATAGAGGTGGCTGGCAAAATAGCTACAATTCTTCTTAGAACAAGCTACTGAATGTGGGTCCAGGAACAGAGCATTTCTAGGCAAAGGGGAGGAGAGCCCTAAGAGATCAAAGATAACTTCACTTGGAACCCAGAAGTCCCTGTTATTGAGATGGGAGAGATTTGTAGGTGGTCTGCTAAAAAAAAGTTGTAAGTGGGATTCAAGAATGGAGATCAAAACACTTTGCCTAGCAACACCCTCAGTCCAGCCAAGAAGACAGGTGGATCAACTGCCTTAGGTTTCCTCAGGAGGGATTCCAGCCAAGGGGCACCTTGTACTGCAGTGTAACTGAAAGTTTTAGTTATCAAAGCATAATTTTTGTGCATTTTATCAGTTCCTTTTACATACAAAACTACTTGAATTACACTTGAAATACTTCCTTGTCTTTAAAAATATAGTTTGATTTATTTTATTCTATGCAGTCTCATTATGTAGCCAAGTCTGATCTTAACTTCAAAATTCTCCTGCCTTGTCTCCCAACTGTTGGGATTACAGGTGTGTACATCTATATTATCCATCATACTATTATCTGCATGATTCCTTAAGTTTTAATACTTTATTTTATTCAGAAGCTGGTGCTGGGCAAGCAAGTGCTCTATCCCTTGAATCCTGCCCCAGCCCTTGTTCTTCATTTTACTTTAGATGAGCTCTTATTATTTTGCTTGGGTCAGAATCAGACAGTAATTTTAATGTATTTTCCTGCTGGGAATCTTTTTTTTTCCTTTTATAATTTTGGTAAATATAATTTTTTCTTATTAAAAAGAAGTACATAGAGGTGTTACATTTATATAAGTCATTTTAACATTCAAAACCTTATTTTAAGAGTAAAAATGCAAATAATCACTAAAATTTATCTCTAGAAAAAAATGAATACCGGATTAAATGTTTTTGGAGGCTAGGGGAGTGGCATTTGGTATTGTTCTCACTTCAGCTCTAGACAATACTTCATACTTCCAGGCCTGTGTGACCTAAATAAAAACAAGTAAAAGTAAGAAAAATGATCCTTTAGGGCACAGCTGTGGAAGATTTGAAATACTCTTGTACATTTTATTGACCATTTGTACATTTCTGTGGTGATGAAAAGTGATATAACAATTATGGTAGAATTTGACACATTCTTCTAAAAAAACATAGTATGACCACATTACCCAGCAATTCCATTGCTCATGGCATAATAAAAAGAACTGAAAAGAAAAAACTAATAGCTCATATGCCAATGATAACAACAACGTTTACAATAGTCATAAGTTGGAAATACCTGGAGTGTCTATCAGATGAACAGGTTTATAAAATATGAGGTATGCATAAATGGATTATGACTTATCCACAGAAAGGCTGCAATTTAATATGTCTGTCATGGATGGACACCAAAAATAATCTACTATTTATGTGAAACATATTGGCTAAACCATAAGAGAAACTGGAAGATTAAAATTTCGGGGGCAGGTCATTGGGGTGACATTACTCAAGGATTGTGTGGATCCCATCAGTATCAAAAAGACAGCTCACAAATAGAGGTAATGGTTACAAATCAGTGTGGATATAATTAATGTCACTGAATTTTATACCTCCCTAGCAAGCATGAGGCCCTGCATTCAACCCCCAGCACATCTAAAAAAATGCTAAATCTTCCTTCCTTTTCTACAGTTTTGATTGTATTCCTCAGAGGATCTCTGGAGGATCTCTGATGTTTAGTCATACATTACAGAAAATCCATTATTTGAATATTAATTTTGAGTTATAAAGGAAACTTCATATATTAAAATGTGAGCAATGCTTGCAGTTCTAACTCAAGAGTCAAAAAGGAGGAAGATCCTTACACATTCAAGGCTGCATAGAGAGGTCATGTCTAAATGACTGTGGTATCTGCTGAAACAGGAGTGACAATTATTTGTAAGCAATTAAAAGTGAGAGATAAGAGAGAGATAAGTTTTTGATCACATTATATTTTGGTCATATCGGGTTGTATTTAATATTTACAGGATTTTTAAAAATTTTTCTTTTTCCCTTACTCTCAGTATGTCATTTTGAAACTTTGTACTATGTTGTCGTTTGCCTCATTAACAAAAATGGATTTCCTTTATATCATCTTAATTTTTTTTTATTTTTCTATATTACAACTACTTTTATTTATTTTTGAAAGCTTTTATCGTTTTTTTTTTTCTGCATGTACGGATTGGCCACTGTCTCAGAGATTTTTCTCAGTTCTGCCAATTGAACCAGAGTTCAACTTCCAGATTCATTCCTTTGAAAAGTCTCATGCAAAGCCCAGCACAACTAAGGAAGCTAAAATCTGAGGATCTTGGTTTGAAGCCAGTTTTAGCAGCAAAGTCTGAGATCTTATCTCCAATTAATCACCAAAAAGTGGTGGGTAGTAGAGCTCTAGCCTTGAGTTAAACAGGGCAAGTTCAAGCCCTAGTACTGGTAATTAAACAAAAGCTTGAGCGGCTTTGAACTGCATCCCTTAGATTTCAACCTCCTGGGTAGTTAGGATTTACAAGCATGAGCAACCAACTGCTGACTTATTTTAATTTTTTTGGTCATTCTTGGGGCTTAAACTCTGGGCTTAAGTGCTGTCCCTGTGCTCTTCAGCTCAAGGCAAGCACTCTACCACTTGAGTCACAGAACCACTTCCAGTTTTCTGGTGGTTTATTGGAGATAAGAGTCTCATGAACTTTCCTGACCAGGGTGGCTTGGAACTCTAATCCTCAAATATCAACCTCCTGAGTAGCTAGGATTCCAGGCATGAGCCACTGGTATCCAGCTTATTTTAATATTTTTAACCATCTTTTGTTGCCTTCAACCTCAATACTTTTTTTTATTTTGTCCAATAGACCTGATCTTTGGGCCACATTGCTGTTTCTTAGTTAGTTTGAAGGAGGGTAGGGGTTGAATTCTCAGCCTGGGGGCTGTCTTTGTGCTCTTCAGCTTAAGGCAAATGCTCTACCAGTTCACCCACAGAGCCACTTCAGATTTTCTGCTGTTTAATTGGAGATTAGAGTCTCATGAACTTTCCTGATCAGGCTGGCTTTGAACCGTGATCTTCATATCTCAGCCCAATGAGTAGTAGGATTACAGACTAGAGCCAGCAGTGCCCTTCTTTTTATTAGCTTTTTGACTCAAGGATGATGTTTTACAACTTCAACGCTAGCTCCACTTTTGGTTTATTGGACATAAGTTTCAAATATATTTTCTGAATAGTTTGGCTTCAAATCATGATCCTGATTTCAGCTTCCTCTGGTGCTCCGATTATACACATGAAGCACAAACCCATTAGTCATGTAAAAATATTAATACGTTTTTTTCACTTTTTATTTTTAAAATTTTTCTTGTTTTTTTTTTTTTTAGTTTTGTATATGTTCTCGTCCTGGGACTACATATCAGGGCCTGATACAATGCCAGAGCTTTTCTTCAAGACTAGTGGCTTACCACATGAGCCAAAGTATAACTTGTGGCTATACGTGTTTTGTCTTTGTGCTTGAAGTAAAGGCCTAGGTGCTAGAAAGTGATTGCCCAGTTTGCATCTTGGGTCACAGCTCAACTCCAGGTTTTTTTTTTAATTCTTGGTAGTTAATAGGAGATGAGTTTTATGCAAAGCCTAGCATAAATCAGTTGGCTGAATTCTTAGGATCATGGTTCAAACCCAGCCAGAGCAGGAAAGCCCATGAGACTCTAAGCTCCAATTAATCATTGAAAAGCTGGGAGTGGTAGAGCTCTATCCTTGAACAATACAACATAATTTTAAGCCCCAAGATAGCACACAGATCCACCTAGATAGAAAGCTTCATGACTTTCTTGCATGGGCTAGCTTTGACCCATGATTCTCAGATTTCAGCCTCTCTTCATCCCCTCTCCTTTGAAAATTTTATTTGTCCTGTGCCTTGACCTCTGCTTCTAAGGCCTATATGTTAGCTTTTAAACTCAAGGCTGATGCTTTAACACCTCAGCCACAGCTCAAGGCTTTGTGCCGTGTAGCTAGAGATAAGAATCTCAAGCATGTTCCTTCCTAGGCTGACTTGACCCTGCAATGCTCAGTTGTCAGCCTCTTGAGTAGTAAGGCATACACACATGACCATCAACATTTGAATCATTTTAAACTTTAATATGTGCTTGTTTCCACCTTTTTTTCTTTTTCTTTTTCCAATTTTACTTGTCCTGGGTGTAGAAATTGAAGCTCAGATGTTGTCTCAGGGCACACATGGGACCAACCATAACATTTGGCTTTGTGGGGGAGGTTAATTGGAGAGAAAAGCATCATGTAGAGGTAGGCCAGATTCAGGAGGCTGAAAATTGAGGAGAGTTCATGACACTCTTTTCTGCAACTAACCACTAAAATCTGAGTTGTAGATCATTGAGCAAAATTGTGCAAGTAAAACCAGGACTGGCAAACACACACATACACACTTTCACACACACACACACACACACACACACACATACACACACACACACACACACACACACACACACACACACACACACGTCTTATCAACACCTATACCTGAGCTGAGCTTTAAAGAGTATCCTCAAATTTCAGCCTGATTATATAGAATAACAGATATGAGCCACCAATGATTGTCTCATTAAAACCTTTGTTACTTGGTCTTTCTTCTCTTCTTCTACCCTTCTTTTCATTTATTTCATTCTTTGTGTGTGTGTGTTGGTGCTGGAGCTCGAGCTCATGCAAGGCCTGGCCTGATTCAGGAGGCTGAAATCTGTCCATCATGGTTTGAAAGCAGCCCGAGCAGGAAAGTCCATGAAACTCTTATCCCCCTTCAATCAACAAAAACCTATCCCCAGTGTGGCCACCACAAACAAAACAGTCTCCTGGAATTTCTTGATTAGGTTTGACTTTACACAGGATCTTATATTTCAGTCTCCTGCATTTCTAGAATTACAGACAGGAGCCAACAATCCTAGGTTCTATCCTTCCAAGCATTTAATTTTCTTATTGTGATCCTGAGGTAGGATCTCTGAGCCAGGTCACTGTTTCAATAAGTTATTCATTCAAAGCTGGTGCTTTACAACTACAACCACAGCTTCATTTCTGGAGTTTTTTGCTGGTTAGTTGGAGACTTATGAACTTCCCTCTCCAGGCTGGCTATGAACAACAAACTTCAAATTTCATTCTTGTGAGTAAGTAGGATAACACATACCAACCAAACATTCATGCATGGATCATTTTGAAAATTTAATTGGATTTTCTCACACCATTCTTCTTTTTCCTAATCCTGGGGCTTGAATTCAGGCCTTGGGCACTGTCCCTGAACTTCTGTTACTCAAGGTGAGAACTCTACTACTTGAGCCACTGTGCCACTTCCAGCCTTTTTTATTTATGAGGTAATGAGGATACAAACCCAGGGATTCAAACATGGTAGGCAAACACTGTCAATAAGCCACATTCCCAGCCATTCTTACACCTTCTTATTTGTATTATTTTATTATGTATGCTGGTCCTGAGTCTAAAAATCAGCCCATTTGCAGTCCAGAAGTTTTTTTATTCAAGACTAGCACACTAAGACATGAACCACAGCATAACTTGTGGCTATTAGTTTTTATTTTGTTTTATTTTTTATTTATTTATTTATTTTTTTTGCCAGTCGTGGGGCCCGAACTCTGGGCCTGGGCACTGTCCCTCAGCTCTTCAGCTCAAGGCTAGTGCTCTACCACTTGAGCCACAGCGCCACTTCCAGCTTTTTTCTGCTTATGTGGTGCTGAGGAATTGAACCCAGGGCCTCATGCATGCAAGGCACACAGTCTACCACTGAGCCACCTTCCCAGCCCCCCCATTTTTTTTTTGCCATATTTTTTTTATTTTTTTTTCTTTTTTTTTCTTTTTTTTTTTATTTTATTTATTTATTTTTTTTTGTCGGTCGTGGGGCCTGAACTCTGGGCCTGGGCACTGTCCCTCAGCTCTTCAGCTCAAGGCTAGTGCTCTACCACTTGAGCCACAGCGTCACTTCCGGCTTTTTTCTTTTTGCTTATGTGGTGCTGAGGAATCGAACCCAGGGCCTTGAGCATGCAAGGCAAGCGCTCTACCACTGAGCCACGTTCCCAGCTGCTTAGATTTGAGTCAATGAATTCTCCTATCTGGGCTGGCTTTCAACTGTGATCCTCAGATTTGAGCCTCTTGAGTGTTTACCATCACAGATGTGTGCCACCTATGCTTGGCTCATTTTAAACTCTGAAATTGGCCCTTTCTTATCCTAACTTCTCTACATTTATTTATTTTATTGTTTGTATGTATGTTGGTCCTGAAGTTAATATCAAGATCTGGGTGCTGTCCCAGAAATTATTTTCTCATTTCTACCATTGAAGCCACAGCTCAATCACCAGGTTTTATTTTTCTTCCTTTTGGTGGTTAATTGGAGATGAGTCTCATGTAAAGCCCAGCAAGACACAGGATGCTGAAATCTGAGGATTGAAGTTGAAGCTGTCCTGGACAGGAAAGTCCATGAGGCTATTTGCGTCAACTAACTACTCAAATTCAAGCCCCAGGTTGGCCCACACCGTAAAAAAAGGCCCATGGACTTTCCTGTTTGGGCTGGTCTTAAAATGTATCTTCAGATTTCAGCTCCCTTTATAGGTATAATAATAAGCAAGAACCACCAGCCTCAGGCTTATTTTTTAACTCTCAAATGGTCATTTCTTCTCTTCTTTCATTTTTGTTTTTGGTCGACTTTGGGCTGAATTAGGGACCAGGGAACTGTTTCCCAATTTTTTCACGAAATGTCAGTAATTTACAACTACAAAACACCTTCATTTCCAGCTTTTACTGGGTAGTTTGAGAAAAGAATTTCAATCCCTTTCCTGTCCAGGCTGGCTTTTAGCTGTGATCCTCATATTTCATCTTTCTGAGTAGCTAGGAATGCACACATAAACCAGTAACACATGGCTCGTTTTCAAACTGTAATTTTCTTGTTCTCACATATTTTATAATTTGTGCTTTTTTTCTTTTTTTTGTAAGTTATGTGCTAGGGCATCAGCACCAGGGTCTGTGTGATGTCCCAGAGATTTCTGTTTAAGACTAGCACTCTACCACATGTGCCAGAGCACAGCTAGTGGCATATTTTGGTGACAAATGAGACATAAGAGTCTCAAGGATTCTCCTACCTGGGCTAGCCTTCAACTGTGATCTTAAGATTTCATTCTCCTGTGTAGCTGATAGAACATCAGTGAGCTACCAATGCTTGATTTATATAGACCTCTGTCATTGGATCTTCCTTCTGCACTTCTACCCTCCTTTTAATTCTTCTGTGATTGTCCTGGGGCTTGAACTCAACGCCAGGTTGCTGTCCCAGAAAGTGATTGCCCAATTCTGCCACTTGAGCCATAACTCAGTTCCCAAGTTTTTTTCTTTTTTTGACAATTAATTGGAGATAAGAGACTGAGACAAAGCCTAGCATAAATCAAGCTAGCCTGGGAAGGAAAGTCCATGAGACTATGACCTCCAATTAACCACTGAATAGCTGGGAGTGGTAGAGCTCTATCCTTGAACAAACCAGCACAAGTTCAAGGATGGCACACACAAGCCTAAGGATGGCACAGAGATGCACACACACAAAGTCTCATGGATTTTCTTGCTTGTGTTACCTTGAACACTAATCCTCAGATTTCAGTCTCTCTTCTTCCACTGTCCTTTTTATTTATTGGTTTTTATTTGTAATTTTTAGTGGTCCTGCAGCTTGACCTCAGGCTCTGAGGACTGTTTCTTAGCTTGTTAAATAAAGGCTGCTACTTTACCACTTCAGCTTCAGCTCAGGGCTTTGTGCTAGGTAGCTTGGATAAGCATCTGAACCAGGTTTATGACCAGGCTGACTTGATACCACATCCTCAGATGTCAGCCCCATGTGTAGTTAGGATTATACACAGGACCAACAACCCTTGTGTCATTTTAAAACTTTAATATGTGCTTGCCACTATCTACTGTTGTTTACTTTTTTTGCATGTGTGTGCTGTTACTGGGTCTACAAATTGGGGCTCACATTCTGTCCCAGAAGTTTTTATTCAAGGCTATCCTCTATTACATGAGACACACTATTATTTTTGGCCCTTTTTTGGGGGCCAAAGATTTTCATGGACTCTCCTGTCAGGGCTGGACATAAACCATCATCCTCAGATTTCAGCCACTTGAATAGCTAGTAGAACATTTATGAGCCAACAATGCCAGATTCATTTAAGACTTTGTCACTCACTCTTCCTTGGTTACTTCTACTCTTCTTTATCTCTTCTGTGCATGTCCTGGGGCTTGAACTCAG
Organism: Dipodomys merriami; assembly: GCF_024711535.1. Lineage (NCBI taxonomy): Eukaryota > Metazoa > Chordata > Mammalia > Rodentia > Heteromyidae > Dipodomys > Dipodomys merriami. The sequence goes on from NW_027202344.1 coordinate 22,981, forward strand.
GGTTTAGGTGGAGTCCCAGAAAATATTTGCCCAGTTCAGCCACTTAAGCCATAGATCAAATTCCAGCTGAATCAGGTCACTGAAATCTGAGGACCATGTTTCAAAGCCAGCCTGGGCAGGAAATCGATGACACTCTTATCTCTAATTCACCACCCAAAATCTGGGAATGCTAGGGCACTAGCAAAGTATGGTACACAAACACAACATCACAGATACAAACACACACACACACACACACACACACACACACACACACATATACACACATACACACAAAGTCTCCTGGACTTTGCTTCTTGACCTGGCCTTGAAAGTTGATCCTGAGATTTCTGCCTCCTGAGTAGGACTACAGCCATGATCAACAAGCACCAGGCTTATGCTTCAATTTACAATTGGATTTCTTCTCTTCTCCTACACATTTTTTAGTACCAGGAATTGATCTCTGGGTCAGCAAACAAGTTTGTTTTTTAGCTTTTTAAACAAATACAGTGTTTTACAACTACAATGATATCTACACTGGGTAGTTGGTTATGAGATTATCATGTACTTTCTTGCCAAGTCTAGCTTTGAACCTTGAATAGCTGGGAATACACATGTGAACCAAAACCCATGATCATGTTGAAACTGGCTTTCTCTTTTCCCTTCATTTTTAGTTTGGGTTTGTTTGGTTTTGTGAAATGTGTGTCTAGCATTTCAACTTAGGTCTTAGGTGCTGTTCCAGGTTTTCTGTTTAAGACTACCACTCAACCGCATGAGCCAATGTACAACTTGTAGCTTATTTTGGGTGGCAAATTAAATAGATGAGTCTCATGGACTCTCCTGCCTTGGCTGGTCATGAACTGTGATCCTTAGATTCCATCCTCCTGAGTACCTCGTACCTTGTGTGAGCAACCAATCTTTGATTCATTTCAACCTCTATCACTGATAGAGGTTTTGTACTTCTATTCTCCTTTTCTTTTATTTCTTCTCTTTGTACTGTGCCTTGAACTCAGGGTCTGAGTGCTGTACCAGATTCTATTTCCCAGTTCTGTCAGTTGACCATAGCTTAATTCCAGAGTTTATTTTTTTTCTGTTTTGGTGGTTAATTAGAAATGAGTAGAGCCAGTCCAGATTCATGAGGCTGAAATCTGAGGACCATAGTATGTACCAGCCTAGGCAGGAAAGTCATTGATATATCCAATTATTTCCACGAAAAAACTGAGAATAGTACAGCCGTGAGAAAACCAGTACAAGTTCAAGCAACAGGACTCACACACAGATACACACACACACACACACACACACACACACACACACACACACACACACACATGTCTTATGGACTTCCCTAATTGGTCTGGTCTTTAAATATTATCCTCAGATTTTAGGCTCCTGAGTAACTAGAATTAGAGTTATGAGCCAACAATGATTGGCTCATTGAAGCCTTGGTTATTGGTTCTTCTCTTCTTCTACCCTTCTTTACATTTATTCATTTCATTGTTTTATGTGTGATGGTCTTGGAGCTAGAACTCATGCAAGGCCTGGACTGTTTCAGGAGGCTGAAGTCTGACCATCATGATTCAAAGCCACACTGAGCAGGAAAGTCTAAGATCCTTTCCTCCAATTAACTGCCAAAAATATGGGAGTAGTACAGTTCCAGCCACAGGACCTCCATAAAGAACTGTCTTCTGGTATTTCCTGTTAAGTTTGGCCTTTACACTGGATCCACATATTTCTACCTCCTGGGGTTCTAGAATTACAGGCATGAGTCACCAGCCCCAGCTTCTATTTTTCTTATCATTTTTTGTGATCTGGAGGCTGGATCTCTGAGCCACTCAGGACACTGGTTTATAGCTTTCTCACTCAAGGCTGGTGCTTTACAACTCCAATCACACCTTCACTTCTGTTTTCTTGTTGTTTGTTTTGCTGGTGATTTGACGATGAGACACCATAAGCCTCAGATTTCATTTATCTTAATATCTAGATTACACACATGAAACAAAAACTCATGGCTCATTTTGAAAATTTAATTGGATTTTCCAATACATTTTTTAATTTCTATTTTTTTATTTCCATATGTATGCTGGGCTTGGGGCTATAAATCAGAGCCTGCGTATTGTCCCAATACTTTATTTTGCCAGTCGTGGGGCCTGAACTCTGGGCTTGGGCACTGTCCCTCAGCTCTTAAGCTTGAAGCTAGAGCCCTACCAGTTGTTCCACAGTGCCACATCTGGCTTTTTCTGCTTATTTGTTGCTGAGGAATTGAACCCAGGGCCTCATGCATGCAAGGCAGCACTCTACCACTGAGCCAACTTTCCAGCCCTGTCCCAGTACATTTTTAATACTAGCACTCTAATACGTGAGCCACAGCACAATTTGTGGATTTAAAAAAAAACTGTATGTGGCTAATTAGAGATGAGTCCATGGACTCACCTGCCTTGGCTGGGCTTGAATACTGTGAGTCTCAGATGTATAACCCTTGAGTAACTATAATAACAAGTGTAAGCTACTTCAGTATTCATTTTATCCTCTAAAATTGGCTCTCCCTTTTATTCTTCCACCTTTCTTTACATTTATTTATTTTATTCTTGTTTGTACTGTTCCTGGAGCTTGATCTCAAGATGTGTGTGCTGTCCCAGAATCAGTCTCATTTCTACTATTGGAGCCACAGCTCAACCTCCAAATGTTTTTTTTTTTCTTTTCTTTATTTTTTTGGTGGTTCGTTGGAGATAAGAGTCTCATGCAAATCAAAGAATACCTCAGGAAGCTGAAATCTGAGGATCACCGTTTTGAAGCCAGACTGCAAAGGAAATTCCATGATACTCTTTTTCTACAGTTAGCTGGTGGTGATCCCACCAATAAGCTGAGATTGATAGAATTCCAGCCTTGAGTAAAGTAAAACAAATTCAACTCCATGACTGGCACACACAGAAAAATGGCCAATGGGTTTTCCTGCTTGGGCTTGCCTTTAAATGGTATTTTCTGACTTTAGTCCCCTATGTAGTTAATACATGTGTAAGCCACCAGTGATTGATTAATTTAAAACTGTCACTGGATATTTCTTCTCTTCTTCTACACTTCTTTATTTCTTTTGTGGTGGTCCTTAGGCCTTAACTCAGGGCTTTGTTGTTTGTCTTTTTTATGTCTTCTATATAATTTGTTTCAATTTTGTTCTAATGTTTCACTTGTTTGTTGCTTTTTATCTCTTACATAACTAAATTGTTGTATCTCACAACAGTAACTTTTAGCTAGGTCCTGGTGGCTCATGCCTGTTATCCTACTCAGGAGGCTGACATCAAGTATCACAATTTGAAGCCAGCACAGGCAGAAAAATCTGAGAAATTATCTCCACTACACTACCAAATATACTAGAAGTGAAGATATGACTGAAGTAGTAAATTGCTAGACTTGAGCAAAAAACTCAGAGCCCAGGTCTCAAGTTCAAGCCCTTGGACTGGCACAAAAAGAAACCTTTCATTAGCGTATTTTATACAATGAATACTGGTGTGAGACACCAGTCCTGGTTTTAAGAACCAACATTTTGTAGCAGCTGCCACTTTTGATGTTTTCCCTAGGAACATTTATGCTTTTTTTTTTTCATGCCTTATATTTACATTCCACTAAATGACATTCTTATTTTTTTTTTTGTTTGGAAGGACATTTCAATAATTCAATGACAAATCAAAAAAGGCAAGTCTTGAATATTTCTTTAATTTAAACAGGAAAGGGAAACACTGAGTCTGAACCCTGCAGAGAGTGAATGATGGTTCGTTGAATGTATTCGTGGATGTAGGAGTCTGCCATTTTGGGTGCATTGGTGGTGGGATCTTCCTGCAGCTTCACAATAAACTTCTATGATGTCACAGCCTCTTTTTCCATCACAATGGATAAGTGTCAGCCACTGATATCACCCTTATGTGGACTAAGACCAACAAGGAGGAAAAATATAATTAGAAGAAATGATTATTAACTACAAGACCACAGCTTGATGAGCTTTCCTGACTGAATTCTGAGATTGCATGAGGAGAGCAGGCTCCTCTCTACACAAGGCTATTAAGCACTAAGGCTCATCTCTACACAAGGCTACTAAACACTAAGGACCAGGCACTGTTTTAGGCAACTGGAGAAACATGTGAATGCAGCTGTGAATGGCCTTCTCCATGCAAATTTCTTGCTGAAGGAGAAAACCAGAAATCCCAATGATAATATCAATGAATGAGAAGGATGGTGATCTGGGGAGACAGCTTCACAATGAGGATGGGAGGAAGAGACATATGATCTAACAGCAGGGTACATCATCCATGCAATTATTGCTTTTCCAGGATGGCACCAATTTTAATCCCAGATCTCATCTTTCTGAATAGCCAGTTATAGGTATGAAGCACCTGCAGTGGCTCTTTGATATCAATATCTATAACCAATGTGTGCTAAGTTTCTTGGAAGTTTCTTGAGAGGAAGGTTCAAAATTAAGCATATTATGTGTCCTAAACATTCATTTCATTATCTTCTAATTATTTGAATATGAGCTGTATTCCTCACTTTTTGGAAAAATCAAGACTATTTTTTTTCATTGTTCAAATCCTGGGGAGGGAAGGAAAATCACAGCTTCTTTGCCAAACTAGAAAGTAATAGTCATTTCGACTCACCAGTTTTTCCAAATAGTATGTCTTGTCCTTGATGAATTTTTCATCTTCAACAATGTTAGATGGATGAAATAATAAATTGGAGAAAAGCAACCACATAGTAGCAAGTTTTTCACAATGATAGATATAATCTGTCCACTTTCTACGCAATGAAAACATTTGCCACAAGAATTAAAAAAAAAACTTGAATAAAAACTTGGAGATTCTTACTCTTTATACAAAGTTTGTTGTTGTTGTTGTTGTTGTTGTTGTTGTTGTTTTGTCGGTTGTGGGGCTAGAACTATGGGCCTAGGGGCAGTCCTTTAGCTATTCAGCTCAAGGAAAGCACTTTACCTCTTCAGCCACAGCACTACTTCCAGTTTTCTGGTGGTTACTTGTAGATAAGGTTCATGGAGTTTCCTGCCCAGGGTGGCTTTGAACTGCAATCTTCAGGTCTCAGCCTCCTGAGTAGATAGGAATACAGACAGGAGCCACCAGCACCTAGCCTAACTTGTATTTTCTTCAGTTTTGCTGGCTTGAATGATTACAAAGGAAAAAGTAGAACCTAAATTTGTTAGTTTGTGCTAAAATTTGCAATAGTTTTACCACGAAGAATAATGAAATATATAGAATTACATATTTTGAGAAAATGTAGCTTATTAGCTTTTATTGTTCTAAAATGATAGAATATATCTCTTTTTTTTGTAGACACTGTATTCTGAGTTCACAACTTGTACTTGTTGACAGGCACTCTGCTCTGTGAGCCACATCCTTCTCATTTTTAAATCAATCGTCATTTAAATAATTTAAAGCTCACAAGGCATCTTTTGTTAAGATTAAGTAAAATAAGCCTAAACTTAATATCTAGAACGAATAAACAAAAAAAATTAAACACCCTAAGAACAAATAATCTTATCAATAAATAGGCAAGTGAATTGACTAGATAGTTCCCCAAAATTGATATAGGTGTCTAAGGAATAAATGAAAATATTCAACACTTTTACTAATCAAGTAAATGCAAACCAAATCTATGTTGAAGTTCATGTCTGCCTAATCACAATGCCTATTAAAAAGAAAACAGAAATTCTTGCAAGGAGGTGGGGAAAGATACCCTACACAATGATGGCAATTAAGTGAATCAGTGCAGCCCCACAGAAATCAGTGTGGAAGTTCCACACAAGAAATCCTACATATACACCTGAAGAAATGTAAGTCAGCCTTACAGTAGAGGTATTTGCACACACATTTTTTACAGCATGATTCAAAATAATCAAAACTGTTATCTCCAATTAACAATTAAAAAAATCTGGGAGTAGAGCTGTGGACGAAGTGGCAGAGTACCGGCCTTGATGGAAGGAAACCAATCAAGAGATTAATGTCCTAGGTTCAAGCCTCAGGACTGGCAAACACACACACACACAAAACCAATGCTTCCTATATTTTTTAGCCAAGTTTCTTATTCCCCTAAGATTCATACATCTATGACAGAGCTAAATATAACGAGAAAGTGATATTTATAATGATAAAATTCTACTGAAGAACCCAAATTTATTTTCTTCTTTTGTTTGGTTTTTGTGGTCATTGGACTTGAACTCATGGCTTGAGTGCTGTCTCTGGGCATTTTCACTCAAGGTTAGTGCTCTACCACTTAGCTAGAGTGCCACTTCCGGGTTTGTGGTAGTTTGTTGGCGATAAAGAGTCTCAAGGACTCTGTCCTTCACACACTGAATTCTAACTGCAATTCTCAGATTTCACTTTTCTGAATTGGTAGAATTAAAGGTCTGATCCACGAATGCTGGGCTAGAACCTGAGTATTTTCACCACTGCTCATTGGAAGAGATCAATTCGTTTTCCTCCAACTTGCCAAGCACAGTTCTCTCTGGATGGCAATCAAGCAAATACAGATGTTTCAAGGCCAGCCCAGACAGAAAAATCTGGGAGACTTTTAGTCCCAATTAACCACAAAAAAATGCCATATGTTAAGTTGTGGCTCAAGAAGTAGAGCTCTACATTGATCAAATACCTCAGGGACAGACCTCAGGCCCTGAGTTCAAGGCCCAAGACCAGTGCACATGCACACACACACAATTTAATAACATGGTTCTCAAACCTAGCAAGGTGCCATCATAATCCCTTAATGTCATGCTTTCTTATGAGAACTGGGAAAGTCTACCTTCTGGTGTGTGCAGCAGTCCATGCTGGTAAACAGCATCTGGATTTAGTAATTAGCTCACAGCCAGTCAGACCAACCCAAACCAGAAGCAGTAGTGAGGTGATGAAGGCACATGGCCTCTATTCCCCTACTCACCCAGACTGGAATCAGGAGTGAGGTGACACAGACAAGCAGCCCCCACTCACCCAGACGGGAAGCCAGAGTGAGGTGACAAGGGCACCAAGCCCAGACTTATCCAGCCAGGAAGCAGTAGTGAGGTGATGCAAGGACATGGCCCCTACCCACCCAGACGGGAGGCAGTGGTGAGGTGACACAGGCACCATGGCCCCTATTCCCCAAATCACACAGACCAGAAGCAAGAGTGAGTTGACACATGCACGCAGCCCCCACTCACCAAGAGTGGAAGCAGGAGTGAGGTGAAATGGGCATGTAGCCCACATTCACCAAGACCAGAAGTGGGAGTGAGGTGGTGCAGGCACACGGCTGCTACCCACCCAGACCAGAAGCATGAGTGAGGTGACAAGGGCACACGGGCTCCCTCTACCTCCCCCAGACTGGAAGCAGGAGTGAGGTGACACTGGCATGCGGCTTCTACTTACCTAGCCAGGAAGCAGAAGTGAGATGATGGTCTCATGACACACCAGAGGCATGATCCTAGCATTCCATGGCAGCCTCTCTTTCTCCCAACCTTTGTGAAGGGCTGCTATGTTCCATGATGCACTCCGGAGGTCAAGAGTCTGGAGCCAAGGTTGTTGCTGCCCTCCCCCAACTGTTACTGCACCTGCTGCAACTATGGTAGCAAATTTAATAAGCTCTAATTCACAGACCATGTACTATGAACTATTAGTGTCTTCAGGTACCATGTTCCACTTGCTAGTCACTTAATTTTATAGTTGTCAATGTATTAAGTGTTCACTGACTTGTAAATATGCTTGAATGGAAATCCTAATATCACTGATGTCTTTTAATTTCCAGTAATGATGATTTTGAAATGACCCTTTCTGAAGAGAAGAAGAGGGGATATAGACCCAACTGTTCAAGAGTGCCTTTGGGTGACACTCTATTGGCCCAAAATGAATTGACCCAGCTGGTATCCAGTTGTTTTTGTGTTAGTCATTGGCTCATGTTTTCTGTTTGGCCTTGGAGAGTCTTAGGCTTCCCTTTGTAGACACAGAAGATGGGAAATTAATTGCCGAAGCTTATATAGTCAGGAACTATTTACTTTCTGCCCTTCTGAAATGGCATCTCACTACATAGCCAAGATGGCCTTGAACTTACTGTGCTTCTGCTTCAGCCTCCCAAGTGATAGAATTACAGTCTTAGCATACCATGCCCAGCTATCTCTCATGGACCATTTGAAATAGAAAAATGATAACATGTGTGTGAAATCACAGGCAGCAAAGATGGACCTGAGAGGAAGTTGAGTGGGCTGAGCCAGAATTGTTTATTTTCAGTGCGTAATCAACTCATGGAAGCTTAGGGGCATATAAGGTATGGCCTTTACAGTGATTAGTTGGTTCCATTTCCTCCCCTCCCACACAGTCTTTTTCTTTAAAAAGGGCATGCTCCATGTTAATAAACGAGTTCCTGCTTGACTTGACTCCCCACTGAGTCTGATTGTCTCCTGGGCTAAGGGAGGCTGGGGAACGGGCTAGCTGCCACACTTACCTTTCCCCGGACCCTGTCCATCTTTCATGGGATGGACGAAGACCCGACACATGTGTCTATATCTACTACGAGACGTGCAAAGATCAAATAATTTAGAACGCAGTTGTTAAGAATATAGGCTCATATTCAACTGAATTTCAAATTCAATTTTGGTTTCTTACCTACTTTTGGTTAAAGAGGTGGACAGTATACCACTGAGTTTTTTCGCATGTACAGAAATGTGGATGGTGCCAGGTATAGGTGACTCATGCCTATAATGTTACTCAGGAGGCTGAGATGTAAGGATTGTGTTTCGAATCCAGCCCAGGCAGATAAGTCCACATTAGAATAGCAGGACAAGAGCCAAACTGATGATCCAGATACTCTTCTGAAAAATGGTTTAATATGGTAGATTGTTTCCCACATGTCAATTTGTTATTCTGCTTCGAGTAAGAAAATTTCTAAGGCTCAGAAAAGGATTCAATCAAAATGTAGCCATTTTGATTTTTATTAAAGGAATAGTTAATTTAAACATTGGTAGCTCATGCCTATAATCCTTGCTGCTTAGAAGGCTGAGAACTGAGGAACATGATTTCAAGCCAGCCCAAGCAGGAAAGTCCATGAGATTTGTCTCCAATTAAGCAGTGATAAACCCAGAAGAAGAGATATGCCTTAATAGAGTATTATTCCTCAGGAAAAAGTTCTATTTAAGCTGCCCTAAAACTTCAGGTCATATGTTTGGACATTGCCATCTACAATGCTACTGAACATACCTTCCTTTGGTGTGTTTGCCTACAGTCTGGTTTTCACTCCTGTGGATATAGGATGCTTAGCCCTCAACCTTGGGGGTGGCATGATCTGTGTATGGAATACACTGCCCAGACAAACAACTACGATGCAAGCAATGATTGACAAGGTATTAAGTCCAAAGTTACAATGGTAAGGATGTATCCTGTTTAGCTTTTTTCTTAAGTTAATTGCTTTTTAAACTTTATCTGCTTATTTAATGTACTCTAGGATCAAAAGTTAATATTTAGGATTTTGGTGCAATTTGAAATTAGGCAGGTAAGAGCACCCATTGTTCCCAAATTCAACATTTCAAATTATTAAAACCTTGTTCAGGGAGTTCCGGGAAGATGGCAAATGAGAAGCTGGAGGCTACAAAAGCTCTCGCATAGAAAGCAGTTATAGAGTTCCAGTGAACAGTCCTAAGCCAGAGAATCACACCAAGTGTGCCTTCACAGGACAAAGAGTTAGGCTAGAGAGAGAAAATACAGGCAAGGAGACAGCCCTGAGCACTTGCCAGCAGCTGCCGCAGCAGCGGCAGCGGTGGTGATGGCAAGTGCATCGGCCATACCTGAATAACAGAGATTCCTATACTTTCCTTCAATGTACCGGTCTAATATTCTCTTCTTTGTCCAAATTTAGAAACATTGAAGTTATACCTTGCATTCTCTCAGACCACAAGGGAATAAAATTAGAACTCAACACCAAAAGCCACCAAGGAAATTCCGGTAACACATGGAGGCTGAACAACACACTGCTGAATCACGAGTGGGTCATAGAAGAGATTAGAAAGGAAATTCAAATGTTCATGCTATTCAACAAAAATGAACACACTAATTACCAGCTCCTCTGGGACACAGCAAAGGCAGTACTCAGAGGCAAGTTTATAGCTCTAAGATACTACATCAACAAATTGGAGAGATCTGATAGCAACAATTTAATGACACATCTAAACCTCCTTGAAAAAGAGCAGCAAAATAAACCCTAATCCAGTAGACGGAAAGAAATAATTAAAATTAAATCAGAACTAAATGAATTAGAATCCAAAAAACTATAGGAAGAATCAACAAAACAAAGAGTTGGTTCTTCGAAAAATTTAACAAAATTGACAGACCGTTAGACAATCTTATCAGAAAAAGGAGAGAATAAACTCAGAGAGGAGAATGGAAACATCACCACAGAAAAAACCAAGATTCAGAACATTTTAAGGGAATACTTCTCAAAACTTTATGCTAATAAGTTTTAGAACTTGGCAGAAATGGGCCTTTTCCTAGCAAATATTGACATGCCAAAACTAAACCAAGATGAGTTAAACCATCTTAACATGCCCATATCAAGCATTGAAATAGAAACAGCTATAAGAGACCTCCCAGCTAAGAAAAGTCCAGGACCAGATGGTTTTACAGGGAATTCTACAAGGCCTTGAAACCAGAGCCTACACCAATAGTCCTCCAACTCTTCAATGAAATTGAAAGAGAAAATTCACTACTGAACACATTCTATGAAGCCATCATAACCCTCATCCCAAAACCAGGCAGGGACTCATCAAAGAAAGAGAACTATAGACCCATTTCTTTGAAGAACATTGATGCATAACTTCTCAACAAAATTTTGGCCAATCAACTTCAACAATTCATCCAAAAAAATCATACACCATGAGAAAACAGGATTAATTTCAGGGATGCAAAAGTGGTTCAATATAAGAAAATCAATTAATATTGTTCATCACATCAACAGGAGCAAGGATAAGAACCACATGCTTATCTCAATCGATGCAGAAAAAGCATTCAACAAGATCAAACACCACTTTATGATGAAGGTTTTGGAAAAATTAGGAATCCATGGAACATTCCTCAATACAATAAAGGCTGTATATGACAAACATACAGCCAGCATTATACTTACTGGTGAAAAAAGAAAGTCATTTCCTCTTAACCCAGGAATAAGAAAAGGATGTCCACTCTCTCCACTTCTCTTCAGCCTAGTATTAGAATGCCTAGCTACAGCAATAAGACAAGATGGACACATAAAGGGGATCCAAATAGGGAAAGAAGAAATAAAAGTCTCCCTGTTTGCAGATGACATGATCTTGTACTTAAGAATCTCATAGACTCCACTCCCAAATTACTCAAGCTGAATCAAAACTTTGGCAAAGTATCAGGGTATAAAATTAACCCCCCCAAATCAATGGCTTTTCTGTATGCCAACAAGGAGAAAAATGGGGCTGAAATTAAGAAAGCAACTCCATTTGTAATAACCCCTCAAAAAATAAAATACCTAGGAATTAACTTAACCAAAGAAGTGTAGGACCTCTATGATGAAAACTTTAAAAACTTGAAAAAGGAAATCAAAACAGAACTTAGAAAATGCGAAAAACTCCCATGCTACTGGATAAGAAAGATTATCATTGTGAAAATGGCAATACTTTCCAAGGCTATCTACAAATTCAATGCGATACTTATCTAAAATACCTCAGTCTTCAAGGAAATAGAAGAGGCAAGCCAAAAATTCATATGGAACAATGAAAAACCCCGAATAGCAAAAACGCTCCTCAACGGAAAGAATACTGCTGGAGGAATATAAATACCAAATTTCAAAAGCTATGGTAATCAAAACAGCTTGGTACTGGCAAAAGAACAGACCTCAGGACCAATGGAATAGAATTGAAAACTCAGAAATGAACCTACAGACCTATAGCCATCTAGTCTTTGATAAGGGAGCTAAAAAAATAGAATGGAAGAAAGACAGCCTCTTCAGTAAATGGTGCTGGCAAAATTGGTTAACTACTTGTAGAAAAATATCTAGATCCTTATATATCACCCTGCATCAGAACCCACTCCAAATGGTCAAAGACCTTGGAATCAAAGCAGACACTCTGAAAACATTACAGGATGGAATAGGAGAAACCCTAGGTGTCCTTGGCTCAGGACGAAATTTTCTTGGTAGAGACCCAGAAACACAAAAAATCAAAAAAGGTTGGAAAATTGGGATTGCATGAAGTTGCAGAGCTTCTGCATGGCAAAGGACATAGCTAGCAAGACCAATAGAAAGCCCACGGATTGGGAGAAGATCTTCACTAGCCATACAATGGACAAGGGTCTTATATCTAAACTATACTTGGTACTCAAAAAATTAAATCCCCCAACAACAAATCCTCAAAGAAACAACTGTCCAATAAATAAGTGGGCTAATGACTTAAAGAGAAACTTCTCTGACGAAGAAAGAAGAATGGCCAATAGACACATGAAGAAATGCTCAACCTCCCTAGCCATAAAAGAAATGCAAATCAAAACAACATTGAGATACCACCTCACCCCAGTTAGAGTGGCAAAAATCAAGAACTCTAATAACAACAGATGCTGGAGGCTATGTGGACAGAAGGGAACCATACTTCATTGTTGATGGGAGTGTAAACTTGTTCAACGACCTCAGAAAGTATTATGGACGTTCCTCAAAGACTCCACATAGAGCTCCCCTATGACCCAGCAATCCCACTTTTGGGCATTTACCCAAACGTTTACAAACAAGACCACACTAAAGCTACCAGCACAACTATCTTTATTGCAGCATTATTTACCATAGCTAAGATCTGGAACCAACCCAGATGCCCCTCAGCAGATGAATGGATCAAGAAAATGTGGTATGTATACACAATGGAATTCTATGCCTCCATCAGAAAGAATGACATTGCCCCATTTGTTAGGAAATGGAAAGACTTGGGATAAATTATATTAAGTGAAGTAAGCCAAGCCCAAAGAAACATAGGTCCCATGATTTCCCTTATTTGCAATATCTAGTATATGTATGAGTCAAGCAGAAAAGATCAGATAAGGTGATGTTAGGAAAATGAACCCTAAGATATGTATTTTAAATGTTTTTTTTTCTTTCATGCATTTGTTTCTAATGCAATTATAAGATTATTTCTTTGTTGCTTTGTATGTCCCTCCCCCACAGTATAACCCATACTTTCACTGTATTTGATGTTGGTATAATTTGTGGAAGGGAAGGGGAAAAACCAGTCATTTAAATAAGGATACAGGTGGACCTGTTGCAACAACGAGAAATACAACGAGTTGTCATGTCAAAAACGAACTTTACAACTTTGCGGGGGGGGGGGGGGAGGGGGGGAAGGATTGTATGTGCGGGGGAGAGGTAGGATGGGAAGGGATGAGAAGGGTAAACAAAGTAGAAGGCTACAATGCTTGATAAGAAATGTACTCACTATCTTGCCGGTGTAATTGTAATCCCTCTCTACTGTATTTTCACAACTTAAAAAAAACTTTGTTCAGATGTTTTAATCATCAGAAATTTGAGCCAGGAATGGTAGCTCACATTTGTAAAGCTATCTGCTGGGTCTTGGCTGATACAGAGAGGATTATGATTTCATGTTAGCCCTGGAAACATTCAGAATATTGGATCTCAATCAAAATCTGAACCCAATGCATTGAATTTCTTATTTCATCTATTCAGAAAAGGTAAAAAGAAGGATTGTCGTCCATGCTGGCCTGGTCATAGACATAAAACCCTAGCGCAAAAGTGGCTAAAGTCGAGCCGGGCGCAGGTGTTTCTTGCCTGTAATCTTAGCTACGCTGGAGGTGAGATCTGAAGATCACAGATTAAAGCCAGCCCAGGCAGCACAATGAGACTCTTATCTCCAATAAACCACTAGAAAACGAGAAGTGGTACTGTGGCTCAAACAGTAGAGCCCTCCACTTGAGCTGAAGAGCTCAGGGACAACACCCAGGCACAGAATTCAAGTCACATAACCAACAGAAGACAAATGAGGGCTGGGAAGGTGGCTCAGTGGTAGAGCGCTTGCCTTGCATGCCTGAGTCCCTGGGTTCCATTCCTCAGCACCACATAAACAAAAAAAAAAAAAAAGCCGGAAGTGGCGCTGAGGCTCAAGTGGTAGAGCGCTAGCTTTGAGCTTAAGATCGGAGGGACAGCGCCCAGGCCCAGAGTTCAGGCCCCATGACTGGACCTCCGACCCACCCCCCAAAAAAAAGAAAAAAAATGACTAAAGCAAAATAAAAGCAGGTGTATGGCTCATCAGGTAGAGTACCTACCTAAAATCATGAGAATCTGAGTTTAAATTTTAGGATAGAATGGGAAAGGATGTGAAGGAATAGAAGGAAGAAAATAAAGAAGGGAGGAGTTATTCTGTATATTGTACTTGCCTAGCTATTTCATTAAGGTGGCTTCTCATTCCTTTTTCTTCTTTGATCTTCTTTTTTTTTTGGTCGGTTGTGGGGCTTGAACTCAGGTCCTGGATCCTGTGCCTGATCTTTTGTGCTCATGGCTAGTACTCTACCGCTTTGAGTTACATTGTCACTTATCGTTTTCAGTGGTTAATTGGAAATAAGAATCTCATAGATTTTACTGCCCAGGCTAGTGTTGAATCTTGATCCTCAGATCTCAGCCTTCTGACTAGCTACAATTACAGGTATGAGACTTTGGCTCTGGTCACCCATTTGTTTTCTTTCTTTTTATTTTTTGTAAGTCATGGGACTTGAACTCTAGGTGTTGTCCCTGACCTCTTCAGGACAAATGAAGTGCTCTACCACTTGAGCCAGAGCCCACTTCTGGTTTTCTGGTGGTTAATTGAGGATAAGAATCTCATGAGCTTTCATACCTGGGCTGGCTTTGAACTGCAATCCTCAGATCTCAGCCTCTTGAGTAGTTAGGATTACATGTATAAGCCACCTGCACCCAACTTCCTCATTTATTCTCTCATGGTGAGTTCTAGCTGATTTCTCTACTCTTGTAGTTCCTAGCAACTACAAAGTAGGCATAGAAGTACCTCATCCTTTACAGTAGTCCTTAGGATCAAGTGACTACTGAGTGCAGGAAAGGAGATGAGGCCAATATAAAATACAATGCTGTCTATCTATCTATCTATCTATCTATCTATCTATCTATCTATCTATCTATCTATCTATCTATCTATCTATCTATCTATCTATCTATCTATCTATCTGTCTATTTAGTTAGTTATCCACGGTAGAGCACTAACACAGTCCTCCACTACCACAAATTATGCACTCAAATTTCTCACATTTGATGTAATCACAGGAGTCAGCACATCTGGAATGTAATAGATAAGTCTTTCCATCAGAAAACCACTTTCATGATCGTGGTATCTCCCCTGCCAGGTAAGTAACAATGCTGACTTGATATTTTAAAAACTAACAAACACATGAGAGTAGTTCACATTTGTAATCCTAGCTACTCAGAATGCTGACATCTGAGGATTAAACTTTAAATACTAGATAAATTTTGCTGAATTTTGATTAAAGCTCCTTTGGTGTTTTTAATTGTAGTTTTTATTTATTTTCTTATTTTAATGTTTCTTACTGTGACTACCAAAAAGCTGAGTGACTTACGTGGCTTGTATTCCTGTATTACATTGGAGGTGCTCTAAGACTTCATCAGAGGCCAAACTTGTTCTACTCAGCTGAGTAGCCAGCCACAAAGCTGTAAGTGACAATACCTACAGTAAGCAAAATTACATAAAATTAAAAATTCAGACACACAGTTACACTAGCCATATTTCAAATAAAAATAGAATTCAAGTTTCAGTGAATGTTAGTAAAGTTTTAATGAATTCATTCTATCTATGTCCCCTGTGACACTGCCACAGAAGAATGGAATACTTAAAGAATATCATGTAGTTCCCAAGGCATGGAGGTAGTTACTCTCTTCCTTTACAGAAAATGTTTGCCTGGCCATGTACCCTAGTGAATATCATTTATTATGCAGAGCTACCCACTTTTCTATATGCAGTTATGTCTCACTCTCCTTTTCTCCCTCCCTCTCTCTTCCCTCACCCAATCCCTCCCTTTCCTTGTTTTAGGGATCAAAACTCATGCATGGTAAGCTGCTAAGCTGAATCCCAGCCCTGTGTATGATTTTGTGTTTGGGGAGGGGGTACTTTTTCAGGGCTTGAACTTTGGCCCTGGACACTATCTCTAAAATTTTGTGCTCAAGGCTAGTGCTCTGCCACTTTAACCACAGGTCCTGTTCTGTCTTTTTGGTGGTTACTTAGAGATAATGTCTCATTGGCTTTCCCTCTTCTGCTGGATTCCAACCATGATCTCATCAGCTTATTATTACAGGATGCGAATTGTCATCTACCTTACTTTTTTTTTTAAGTTTTCAAGTATCTTCTTTTAAATTAAAAAAGAACAAGTATGGGAAACTTCTCAGAGAGGTAAACAACTCAAAACTATATAGGGTTACATATCTCTGTATCATCACAAAATTGCTGAGTAGTTCTATTACTAACATTTTATGAGGTGAATTTTCAGCACTAACACTAATAATGTTAAGTAATTGGAAAAATGATATTACTTTGTTTTTCGGTACCCAAGTCATATACTTTATTCTGTGTCTTAGCTTGAGAAAATCTGATTCATTTTCTAGAATGATTCCTATGAATCATAAAAATAATGACAGAGCTAGTTCAGTCAATGATTTAGAGTTCTAAAACAAACTTGCAAGATACTTTGTATTTTAATTCATACAGTATAGTGATTTTGTCTAAAGCATGCCTTACTGACACACATCACTAGAAAAGTCAGTTTGGAAAATCGGTCTATACTCAAATCTTGTCAAATTAAGAACACATTTGAATAGTGATGATATATGTCCAAGCAATAACTTGAAATAATTATCATTGAGTGTCTTGACAGGTACAATTAGCTTCTTCGATTTCTAATTGTCATAATATTTATACTTCAGTAATGCTACAGCATTGTTAGACAATTTTGAAATGGCTGCATCAAGGGACAGATAAGAAAAATAATCTTAAACCAGCAGGTAGTGGCTCTCGTCTGTAATCCTAGCTCCTCAGGAGGCTGATATCTGAGGATCGCAGTTAAAAGCTAGCACAGGCAGGAAAATTCATGGATCTTTTATCTCCAATAAACCACTAAGAAAACTAGAAATGGTACTGTGGCTCAAGTAGTAAAGCACTAACCTTGATCTGAAGAGTTCAAGTCAGACAGAGTTCAAGTCCCTCGACTGACAAAAATAAATAAATAAATAAATGAAATCCCACACTGGCCAGATGAATGAGAACTGACAATGTTTTCTAGGTAAGGTATATTTAGTGCTAGTTTTTCTATATTTTGTCTTACCTCATATATTAAGTGCTTTTTTTTGCAATGAACTGAAGAAGGTTCTTAAGTGACATTTTTCTATGAATAACTGAGTTTATAATAAAGTTATTTTGTAAAATATTGTCTATTTTCCACTATTTCTTTTTATCATTTAAATCTCCCTCTTTGTTCTGCACCATCTTCCACTTCCACAGGTTTCCAGGGTATATCATAAGAAGACTGTGTACACATTATTCTGGGGTCCACCACTGCCACCCATCTCATTAGGTAACGATATGCACCATTTTTAACAAATATGTGGGGATTTTCTTTCACTTTAATCCTAATGAATTAAAAGTAGAAGGTGTTAGAAAAGTTCTAAGTCAGTGACTGCACTCGTGGTGTGCCGTGTACCCAGAGATCCATGAAAGCAGTAGTAGCAAGTGATAAATTAGAGTATCTAAGAGAAACTATTTACCTATAAGCTCTCCTGACCTCTAAAGCAATGATAGAGAAGATATTTTCCATTGTACACAGGTATCTTGTTCAGTGTCCTGATCTTTGCTTAATACATTCTGTTCTTAGTCTCTTCTAGCCAAAAATCAACCTTGTCGCAAAGAAATGTCAAACAGAGCACTAGAGCATGGTGTTTACATATGTAACTGAGGTCTTTTTGCTGTGTCTCCCCATGAAGGATGGTGGAAAGGCAAAAAAGCATGAATGAGAGAATCAGAAGGTAAGACAGTACTTGTTTTTAAACAAGATCATTTACATAATAAGTCATCTGTCTATGCGGGCAGAGTTCTCCTCACAATCATGTCTTAAAGATTCTACCTCTTTTTTCTTTTATTTTTCTTTTTCACTTTTTTTATTGTGAAAATACCGTACAGAGGGGTTACAATTACATGACCAAGATAATGAGTATATTTCTTATCAAGCATTATTCCTTCCTCCTTTGTTTCCCCTTACTATCCCTTCCCATCTACTCCCCCCTCCCACCCCACCCTCCCTTGCACCAAAGTTGTAAATTTCGT
Organism: Dipodomys merriami; assembly: GCF_024711535.1. Taxonomy (NCBI): domain Eukaryota; kingdom Metazoa; phylum Chordata; class Mammalia; order Rodentia; family Heteromyidae; genus Dipodomys; species Dipodomys merriami. The sequence goes on from NW_027202344.1 coordinate 41,321, forward strand.
TTTTGACATGGCATCCCATTGATACAATGGGTCCACCTGTATCCCTATTTAAGCAATTTGTTTTTTTCCCCTTCCTACAAAGCAACAAAAAAATCATTTTATAAACAGTTAGAAATAATAGCAAGAAAGAAAAACCATTTGATTTCTTATCATGAGGTTCATTTCGACTAACATCAACTTATCTGACTGGATATATGGGTATAACTCAGGCCCTGGACACTGTCCCTGAGCTCTTTTGCTCAAAGCTAGTGCTTTACTACTTAGAGTCACAGCCCTACTTCTGAGAATGCCTGAGCACCGATGGCTCACACCTGCAGTCCATGAGACACTAATCTCCAATTAATCACAGAAAATCTGGAAGTGACACTGTGATTCAAGTGGTGGAGCACTAACTTTGAATAAAAGCTCAGACCCCAGGACCAGAAAAAAGAAGAGAATGCTAGACAGATACATTGAAGGAAAGTATAGGAATCTCAAGAAATGAATGCTTTCCAAAAGCAGTGATGATTAGGCTATGATCTAATATATTAGATATGATTTATTTGTCTTAATGCTGATGCTGTCTAATATCCTAGACCCTCTCATGTATCTGCTGATAAATCTGAATGACCAAAAAATAATTTTGGTAGTGGGGGTGTGTTACGAGTTAGAATTCTTTTTTTGCCTTAGGAACATTTTCTTTTCAGATTAGAGCTTTGATATCCCAGAAAATGTTTAAAGTAATTGTGTTGTTTCTTAGAAATTATCATACAATTAAGTATATCTCTTTTAATCTCCCTAAAACTGTGTATAGGATGGAAAGAATAGTTTATTCCAGTGTATTTGAATACTTCAGATTGTTTTTTGATTCTTCTACTCTGATTGTCATACTCTGAAAAAAATCCTTAAGTTGTTGAAAAGTGATGAGCTTTCTTTCTGCCATAGGAATAGGAGGAGACAGAACTTGCTTCACTTTATATAGCTATGGAGGGGAAGGGATTGTCCTACAGCATCTCCTTTGAAAAGCTTAGTGGTGAAGCCTTTGACATCAGCATTCTCCTCAATGAGACCAATTCAACCAAAGTGATTTGCTGTGGTCTGAAGTCTCCCCTACAGTTCCTCTGTTCCCTTGCAAGCTACATTCCACGCTAAAGGTATCCAACATTCTAGGCAGACAGCTTATGTTTTGTTGAAAGTGTATGAGTGAATGAAGGTGCTATTTTATGGGACTTTATCATTGAGTGACATGCATGAAGAATTTACACACAATAGGAATCAGTCCTCAAATGCAGTGATTTATGATGAGATTTCATATCTTAAACATAAATGTTCCTTAGGCCAAGTATTTTATCTTGAACTAAAATGATGCCATGGCAAAAAGAAACTGTAATAGGATTTTCAAATCCAACCGCAAAGTATTTCTGCCCACGATAACATAAAGTGAGCTATTCTCATTCCCCGATTTAGGACTTGTTTGACCATATGAAAATTCTTCATTGTGATTAAAATTTTTAATTTATTTTAAAAACAAAAATATTTTAAATTCCCATGTGCACATCCCATTAGGAAGTTGATGTGATGCCCAGAAGCTCTCTATTTCTGTCACTTAGATTTTCTTGTGTGTGCCAGTCCTCTTTTTGTTTGTTTTGCTTTGTTTTACTGTAGGCTAGTGCTCTACCACTTGCCATAGCTCTACTTTCATCTTTGTTGGTTATTAGAGCTAAGGTTAGTTAGAGCTAAGGTCAGCCACAATTCTCAGATCTTAGCCTCTTTAGGATTACAGGAATGAGCCACAGGTGCCCAACTATGTTACCTGTATTTAAATCATGTGATCTGCTAAGTGTTTTCCCATCTTTTTTTGTGAAAATATGCCTCAAAAAAATAAATAGTAAAAGAACATAATAAAAGTTATTTTGATTCTCTAAAATAGACAAAAAGATACACAATATTCTAAATTTAAGTGATAAAGTAAAAATTTTTGGAGTTGTTGAAAGACTGTATATATTTAGTAGCATTTGGTGGAAAAATGAATCAACTATCCAGAGAAAGAATGGGAAGCAAGATATTTTTATGAGCAATATTAATGTGTACAACAGTTTTTATGTCATTAATGCAGCCCACTTCATGTAGTATCGAATTACAGATGCTAAGATCTGCCATGTATATGGTCATCACATAAATCTAAAATTTTCAGTCTGCCTGAGCATTTTCAGTTTTTCCTCAACAGCAGTCATCACATTGAAGCATAAACTCCTACAGGAGTCTCCTGGAGGCATTTTACACTTAAGAAACAATTTATTCTTTATTTTCTTTATTTGTTTAGTTAAGGTCCAACACTCAGACTTAAATTCAGTGTCTGACTGTCTTTAGCTTACTGTCTAGTTCTACCAACTGAGCCATGCCTTCAACCCTAATTTCTTATTTTAAAAATTCAGAAAAGATAATAGTGATAATAATTCTCAGATTTCCTTCACCCAGAAACCCACATATAATTTTTTTTGATTTAATATTCTCTCAGTGTACTTAATGCCATCTTTTTGTTTTTGTTTTTGTGTACTGGGCTTCAAATCAGTACCTTTCAGTCTCATAGAAACTAGGCATTGATGGTTCATGCCTATTATACTGGCTGCCTCAGAGACTGAGATTGAGCGTCAAGTTTCTAATCCAGCCCAGGCAGGAAAGACTGTGAGACACGTATTTCTAATTAATCCCCTAAATGAATGGGAAAGTGGAGCTGTGACAAGTAGTAGAGCACCAGCCTTGAGGGCAAAGGTAGAATGAGAAGCAAATTCCTGAGTTCAAGTGGCACACAAAATGTTAATGTTCATTCCATTGTTATATTTATTGATAATACTCCTTTATTTTCCTAAATTTACTTATATACTAATATTTAATATAAGGAGATAATTCCTGTTTAACAAGATTTTAAGGATCAGAAGTGTATACAAGGAGTTTTGATTGGAAATAAGTATTTGCAAGTTTTTCATATACATAAATGATAGTTGAATAAGCTTGGCATGTATGAAGTAGGCTAAAGAATCCAGCAAGCAAAGGTCCACACAGTCTTGGGGAATAATAAAATATTAGCCACAGGTGATTCTGGAAAATAACAACTTTTGAAGAATAGAAAACAACAAAAATATATAGCTATTGTTAAGGACATTGAAATATATACTATCAAGATAAGTGGGCATATATATATATATATATGTGTATATGTATATATACATGCATATATATATACATTTTTTGGTCAAGCATGGGGCCTGAGCTCTAGGGCTGAGGGCTGGCCCTCAGCTCTTGAGCTCAAGTCTAGTGCTCTACTACTTGAGCCACAGTGCCACATCTGGTCTTTTGTACTTATGTGGTGCTGAGGAATCGAATCCAGGGCATAATGCATAAAAGGCAAGGACTCTACCGCTGAGCCATCTTCTCAGCTGCAAGTGGGCATATTTTACTTTTTATTATACAAATTAGTGTATTTTAGAAAGTTAAACATGACTGATACTTAATACTAACTGGCCTCTGTCCCATTAAATAACTTATTCTTAGAATATTTGTGTTAGTAATTCAACTTACCTACAAGAATGGCTACCATGAAATTAGGATGTGTTTAGCAATAGGGATTTTAAAAAAATTTTATGTTGTCAGAATTGATTTATAAGATGTATAGAGAAAAACATATTTATTGTCAAAATTGGTTTGCTTTGCTTTCTAGTTCAAATTGTGTGTACAGACTTTAGCTGGAAGGCAGATGGCAAAATAATGGATCTTGGCAATGAAGATGGGCATGTTTGTTACCTTTAAAAAAGAAAAAAAAGTATGAAATGGTAGTCTTTCTATACAACACCTTAATAATATCATAAAAGTATTGTTGTTTTTGTTGTTATTATAATTATTTTGTCATGCGGCTCGAACTCTGTGCCTGGATGCTGTCCCTGCACTCTTCAGCTCAAGGTAAACACTCTACCACTTGAGCCACAGCGCCACATCTGGTTTTCTGATAGCTTATTGGCGATAAGAGTCTCAAGGACTTTCCTGAAGGGGCTGGCTCTGAACCATGATCTTCAGATCTCCGTTTCCTTAGGAGTTCGGCTTATAGCCCTGAGCTACCAGTGCCAGGCTAAAATTAAAATTAACCATAATTACACTTTTTATCACAATCTGGCATTTGCTATCTATAATGGTATTTGGGGAGCCTGATGGCCTCAGGTTCCAACAATGCAATTGTTTCTGCACACAATCTAAAAACTATTTCATCCTGTGTTCAGCCACTTGCCATTCTTAGATATGTTTGTTAGTTCTTTTAAACATTATTATTTCTCCGTTTTTCAAAAATAACATTTGTTTTACTTCAAGTATGCCAAAATAATGGTTAATGTAGAAAATAGTCAGTAGTCACCAGGGGCTCTTGTTTTTAATCCTAGCTGCATAGGAGGCTGAAATCTGTAGATCCTGGTTTAAAGCCAGCCCAGGCAGAAAAATCTGACACACACTTTTCTCTGATTAACCAATCAAATTGCAGAAGTGGAGATGTGACTCTAGGGATAGAGTAACAACCTAGAGCAAAAACACTACAAATGATTGAAAGGTCTAGTTCAAACTCCATTACTCACTTGTGACACACACACACACACACACACACACACACACACACACACAGAGATAACACTGCACACACACAAAACACGTTTATCTTATAATCTCATCCTTTAGTAGTAATCAATGCTATATGCTCAACACCCATTTTCTCCAAGTTTTTCAGGTATTAACCTATATATAAGATAATATGTAGGTTTGCATTTCTGTGTACTATTGCAAGAAAATAATCAGCTTAATTTGATAGAATAGTGTAGGGAGCCGAGGCGAGACTCCGCCCACTCCCTTGCAGCTTTGAGGTTTCCACCCCAGACGGTGCTTGGTGGGAGGCCTGGGCTGTGCGCGTGCACGAGCCAGGTAGAGTTCCCAGCCAATCCCATGACACCTGGTGACGGTAAAAGGCAGGCGACCAACAATAGAAAAGACCCGTGTTCGAATTCCCTATATAAGCGGCTGTGTTTCGGGTGCACGCTCTCTCGCGCCCAAGCTCTCTTACAACTAAAAGGCTCTCCAATAAAGCGTGATCTGAGAAGACTCCTGGTGTGGTTGTCGTTCTTCCTCGCTGGTCGAGTAGACGGTCATTACAACTGGTGCCGAAACCCGGGAACAAACCAGGGACGGGACCCGCGCGAGAGGCCGAATCGGAGCCAGACCTCAACACGCAGAGAGGAGACGTCGGTAAATATCCCCCGGTATGCTGTTCACTGTAGATTTAGATATTTATTGGTTGCTTGCATTGCTTCTTCCCTTGTGGCTTGTCTTTTTGATGGTGCGCAGTTGCCTCGAGGAGGGAGGGTTTGATTTAATCCAGGAAGGACGCAAAGTACTAACGCAGCATCGGGATAGTCTATCAGAGTCAGTATACAGTAATGGGGAGGAAAAGAGGCCTAAAAGAAAAAGGGAAAAAAGACAGAAGGATCCTAAAGAATTAAAGCGAGAGGGGCTGCAGCCCTCACAAAAGGAGAAGGGTTTCAGAGAGGAGGGGGTCTCAAGGAGACTCCCTTGCCCTTCTTTAAGAGCAAACCGGTTCTCAGCCCTACACGTGGAAGGGCGGGACCAAGAATATAGTAATCTTTTGAGTGACTCAGAGGAAGAAATGTTAGAGGAGGAGGGAGAGCAGCTCGATCCAGCTGATAGTGAAGAGTTAGAAGAGGCTGCGGCGGAGCACGTGGCAGACAGATATGGAGGGTGGCGCCCCCTAGGGGTGGGAGTACCGCAGCAGCCAGGGAGAGGAAACGGAGCTGCCCCTCACCCGTCGGCCCCCCTGCCGTGCCCGCCGGCAGGGAAGAGTCACTTTATAAAAGGCAGCACCTGGTCGCTGTTAGCGGCCGCCTTTCCAGTTTTTGAAAATCCTTTTACTAATGAGAGAATTCTTGAGCCGGTTTCCTACTTCCAGCTTAAGGATTTAGTTGAGGCAGTCCGGACTTATGGAGTGACAGCCAATTATACCACTGCCTTGCTTCAAAGGCTAACTATTAATGCTATGATTCTGTGGGAGCAAAAACTGTTCAATATTTTCCTGAATTAGTGGCTAAACAGGCAATTTTGATCTGTGAAAAAAAATAAATAAATAAAAATAAAAATAAAAAAATAAAAATAAAATAAAAATAAAAATAAAGGCAATTTTGGGTATGAAGTATTGTTTGATGCACTTTGCAAAAATTCCAGATAAATTAATTATTCCATACACCCATGAACAAGTTGAAATTTTAGCAGCCACAATGGATATGTGGGCAATTCTTGTTTGCTCATTTCCAAATGTAATTGATAATCATTATCCTAAGCATCCTCTGCTTGCCATAGTTAACAAAAATTTAGTGTATTTTCCTGTTGTCACTTCAAAGGAGCCCTTGGCTGATGCTCTGACCATCTTTACGGATGGATCAAAATCTGGACAAGGTGCCTTTTTTGTTCAAGGACACAAACAGCCGGTAGTCTTTAATTTTCGGCCGAATGTCCCACAGGCTGTTGAATGTTTAATTGTGCTTGAAGTTTTTAAAAGATTTGATCAACCTTTTAACTTATTTTCTGATTCATTATATGTTGTAAATGCCATTGCTTCTCTTGAAGTTGCTGCTTCAATTAAGCAGGCCAGTACAATTTCTAATGTTTTGTTACAGATTCAATCCCTTATCTTAAACAGAAAACATCCTTTTTATATTGGACATATTCGTGCCCACTCTATGTTGCCGGGCCCGATGGCAAAGTGTAATGATTTGGTGGACCAGGCAACTCGGGCTATGGCTCTGGTTGCTGCTGATTCTGTAGAATTGGCAAAAGACTTTCATAGATTGTATCATGTACCTGCTAATACCCTTAGGAAAAGATATAATTTGTCCAGGCATGTGGCAAGAGATATTGTTAAAGCCTGTAAATCTTGTGTTTCCTTTCTTCATCCTCCCCATGTGGGGGTAAACCCCAGGGGGTTGAGACCAAATGCCCTATGGCAAATGGATGTTACTCATCTGACGGAATTTGGTAAGTTGAAATATTTACATGTGTCTGTGGACACCTTTTCTGGTGTCATTCATGCCACACCTCTGGCAGGAGAAAAGGTGTCTCACGTCAGAATACACTGCTTAGAAGCTTGGGCAGCTTGGGGAAAGCCCCTTAGACTCAAGACGGATAATGGCCCTGCTTATACTTCCCATGGTTTTCGCGCCTTTTGCGCACAAATGCAGGTTGCCCACACCACTGGATTGCCCTACAATCCTCAAGGACAAGGTATAGTGGAAAGAGCTAATAGAAGCATAAAAGAAATGCTTCAAAAACAAAAAGGGGGAGTTGCTGAGTCCTCATCCCCCAGGGAAAGACTTTCTCTTGCGCTCTTTACCCTTAATTTTTTAATTCTAAATGACAACGATCAGTCTGCCGCAGATCGGCATATGACAAGAGACTCCATGGATACTAAAGACATGGTTATGTGGAAGGATGTTATTAATAATAAATGGTATGGACCGGATCCGGTAATAACGAGATCCAGGGGAGCTGTTTGTGTTTTTCCACAGAGTCAAGAAGTACCTCACTGGGTGCCAACGAGACTGACCAGGCCAGTGGAGACTGCAGAAGAACCCCATCTTGAAGATGCCATCCACTCGTCTCCTGATACAGCTGATCTTCCTGCTGTTAGCAACAGTGCTAATAGCAATCCCTGTGATAGCTAAACCGATGATGCTGTGGGCTGTTACAATTTACTGACTGGATTGCCTCTGTGGTGTCCTTTGTCAAAGAGCGGGTGGGAGTCGGAATGTTTTTAGCCTGCTGCTTGGGAGGATGCATGGTCTGCCTATGGTTGGTCTGTCGCCTTCGAGCCCAAACCAGAAGGGACAAGGTTGTTATCTCGCAAGCATTAGCCGCTTTGGAGAGTGGATCCTCACCCCAGATTTGGCTGTCGGCCCTAAGAGGCAGTTAAGCCTTACCATTCTGCATAGCCTTAGCACCCCGAGGGATCAGGGGATCCCATTGCACCGGGACAGGTATGCAATTTGCAATTTGGGACAGGGTGCAAGGCAAGTGCACTGCACTTGAGGAGATGGTTCTCATCTCCTCAAGAAGAGCATGCTGGGTTGCAAGTGGGTTGATGCCCAAGATCCCACCTCTGCAAAAAAGGCATCGGACGGGCCTGGTCATCACTGGGGAAGGCGCGCCCCTCAGGCGAAGGCCAGTGCAAGGTCCTCTCATTAATGTCTTAGACAGAGGCCCAACCTCTACTCTTACCTGTTGCCATAAAACAAAGAAGGGGGAACTGTAGGGAGCCGAGGCGAGACTCCGCCCACTCCCTTGCAGCTTTGAGGTTTCCACCCCAGACGGTGCTTGGTGGGAGGCCTGGGCTGTGCGCGTGCACGAGCCAGGTAGAGTTCCCAGCCAATCCCATGACACCTGGTGACGGTAAAAGGCAGGCGACCAACAATAGAAAAGACCCGTGTTCGAATTCCCTATATAAGCGGCTGTGTTTCGGGTGCACGCTCTCTCGCGCCCAAGCTCTCCTACAACTAAAAGGCTCTCCAATAAAGCGTGATCTGAGAAGACTCCTGGTGTGGTGGTCGTTCTTCCTCGCTGGTCGAGTAGACGGTCATTACAGAATAGCACAGAACTGTTTTGTCTTTAAACTCTCCTCAAAGTTGGTTCCTCCCTGTGCATTCAAACCTAAGAACTAAGGAGACATCAAATTCAGTCTTTCTTCTGCAAGTTATGGACATGTGCTTCATCCCCTGATGTCATCGGATGTGAGCTCTAGAAGCCATTTTGCATATTCAAAACCCTTAGGGTAAGTCTGGATTTTATACTTAGACAAAAAGAAATGTAGTGATAACTATAACCCCTCTGTAAATCACCTTGACAATTATTTTTTTTAAGATTCCAGAGCTGGAATTTCAATAAAAATCTGATTACTGCTAAAGCTAAGAGGATAAACATTATACTTCATGGTTATTCAATGTGGATGCAGATAAATTTTTTTCATCTACAAGGAGATATCATTCTTTCAATATGGTGATAGCATTGTATATGTTTACCTTCCACTACCAGGTACAGATGCCTCAAATCACATGGATAAACAAACTGTTTATTTTTTATATTCTCATAAAACATTTTTACACATTTCATTCTGATTTTCTTTTTTTCTTTTTTGCCAGTCTTGGGGCTTGAACTCAGGGCCTGGGCACTGTCCCTGACCTTCTTTTACTCAAGGCTAGCACTCTACCATGTAGGCCCCAGCACAATTTCCAGATTTTTCTGTTTATGTGGTGCTGAGGAATAGAACCCAGGGCTTCATACATGCTAGGCATGCACTTTACCACTAAGCCACATTCCTAACCCTTATTCGGGAGTGAGATGGACAGGATTCATGTGAACAGTTGTCTTGCTTTTTATTTTGTCTTAGTTTTAACTTTATTTTTTGTGCCATTAGAAGAGCTTAAATTTATGACTTCATGCTCTCACTTGGCTTTTTCACAAAAGGCTAGCCTTCACACTTTGGTGATTAATTGGTGATAAGTTTCTGGCAGCCTTTTCTGCCCCAGCTGGCTTAAAATGTTAATCCATAGATCCCAGTCTCCTGAGTAGCTAGGATTGTGGCATGAACCACATACACTGTCACAAAGCACTTGTCTTAAGTTCAACACATAAATGTTGGTTGGTTGCAAAAATTATTGTTTTTGTTTGGGGAGTTATGATATTATTGTTGTTTTTTTTAACATGAATCTCTCACTCTGTCTCGTACGCTGGCATTAAAGTATACATCTTCCTGTTTTCGGGTTTCTGCATGTTTTGATTACAAGCATGTACTATCATTCCTGGCACAGAAACAATTTTTCTTTCTTTTTTTTTTTTTTTTTTTGTCGGTCGTGGGGCTTGAACTCTGGGCCTGGGCGTTGTCCCATAGCTCTTCAGCTCAAGGTGAGCGCTCTACCACTTGAGCTACAGCGCCACTTCCCAGAAACAATTTTTTGCCCAAGCCACTTTCTTCATTTTTTGTCATTAGTGGGTCTTGAACTGTGGGCCTGGGAGCATTCCCTGAGCTCATCAGCTCAAGGCAAGCATTTTACCAATTGACCTACAGTGCTACTTTCAGAAACAATTTTTTAATAAAAAATTGGTAAATCAGAAACTTCCACAATCCCAGAAATAAAAATGACATGGCAAACCAGGGCTGCCATGTAAAATTTCTAGATGTCTGAGCCAGATTGTTCTTAGCAGATTGGGAAGTACCATCTGTGTGGATGTGTGACTTGGTGTTGAATTTTCATTGAGATTTTTGCACAAACCTGGGTGCCATGAAAAAAGACTGTATTCTGTGAAACCCTTGTTATTTAAAGATAACCTTTGTTATTGGAAGATAGCTAGGATCTGTGGCACACAGTCGTAATCCTAGCTACTCAGGATGCTGAAATATGAGTATTGGGATTCAGATTCCGCCTGGGTAGGAAAATTGGAGAGACACTTTCTTCCAGTTAACTAGTGAAAACCTGGAAGTGAAGTTGTGTCTCAAGCAGTAGAGAACTATCCATAAGCGAGAGTTAAGGGTCAGCAACCAGGCCCTGAGTTTAAGTCCCAGTCCTAGCACCAAAAAGGGGGTGGAGGACAAAGCAAGGGACATGGTCATTTTTCTAGGAACTCAAAAACAAGGGAATATGGCTGGGTAATTAGACCTCTAGTTGTCTCTTGATATAATAGCACACATTAGTTTTATAAGAGAGGTTGTGGCCTTTCCAGAGGAGGATACAATGTATCACAGTCTCATATCCTCCATCACTTCCTTTACCTCCTTTCCAGTTTTATCTCCATTAATCCACTAAAAAGCCAGATTTGGAGGGGGAGCTCAAGTGATAGATTGCCAGCCTTGGTAAAAAGTTAAAGTTTATCACCCATTTCCTGAATTGAAGCCCTAGTACCAGCACTGCCTCCCCCTCCCCCAACAGAAACATGGTATGGGAATGCCTGCCCATCCTGTACCATATTGCTATGTACAGGAAATAGTGATATATGGCACTTAGCTCCCCACAATGTGTCATGAGAAAATAAAGTTCCAGAGTTGTTTTGAATAGCATTTTATCCTGTAAGAATAACAGAGTAACTACACATTGTCAATGACTATTCTGTCACCTAGTATTGAATGCAGGTGTGGGATAATCTCTGGAAATAGCCTCTGTGAAACTTCTGAGTACATCGAGGTTGAGTGTTCTGTGTAGCAGGGCCCCCATTGTATCTAGATTGCATCTACTTAGGAATAGATGACTTGTGCATGTACAAATGGCTGATGTCCAGGCAAGATCATTCCAGGCCTGCTCCAGTGCACTCAAGCATGGAGCCACTAAAATGTGTGCTGATACTCTTTCTCTTGTCGTTAGTAGTTGAGTTGAGCAGAGCAATTCAAGAAATGTTCACGCAGGGCCCCAGAAAGTGAGGCAGGGCTGTAGGAAAACACTGCCTATTACCCAGAGGTTGATTGCTAAGTATCATTCTTCACTGAAAAGGTCCAGGAATATTTTGGGAAATGAAAGGATCAGAGATATTTTGTTAAACTGGAAAGGAAAGACATCATCAAAGAGCCAAGCAGAACTAAGGATACAGAAGCTAGCTGGAAGTGACTGCTGCTACTGATGGTTCTGGTACTATTTGGACTTGAAAAAAAGGTAAAAAAAAAAACCCTCATTTCTGACTGCAAAACACTGTTAGCTAACCTGAATACAGCCATAAATAACAGGAGATAATTAGAATTAAAAAAAAAAAAACCAGAATCCAGACTTGGAGGCTCAATCTAGTAATACTAATTATTCAGGAGACTGAAAACAAAGGATTGCAATTTGAAACTTAGCCTAGGAAGGAAAGACTGTGAGATGTTAGTCCTCCCTTTGGCTGTTGGACTTGAACTCTAGGCCTTGTACTGCTCCTAAACACATTTTGTAATGCAAGCATTGCACCTCTTTGAGCCACAGCTTCACTTCCAATTTTTTAGTGGTTAATTGGAAATAAGAATCTCATGGACTTCCCTCCCCAAGTTGGCTTGGAACCACAATCCTTAGATCTAAGCCTCCTGTGTAGCTATGTCTACATGTGTGAGCCACCAGTACAAGGCAATTTAACACTATTGTATATGTATGTATATTATATATGTTACATATTGTAATATGTATTATATTTTATATGTTGTATATATTATAAATTATATGTATTACTATGTATATTATATGATATGTATGATATATAATATAGTGTATAGTGTATATATTATATTATGTATCATGTGAAATATAACATATTGTGTATACTATATATGTACTATAGAGTGTATACTATATATAAAATGCATAATTGTATAATATATAACATATATGATTTATAATATACAATATATTGTATATAATATATAACATAATATATTGTATAAACCATATACAAGATGTTTTATATGCTATGAACAATATATAATACATAATATAAATTATATATATATTATATAATACCTATTATATTATATATTACTCATTATATTATATTGTATAAGTTGTATATTATATTACATGTAATATATTATATGTAATACATAATTATATAACATGCACTGTTATATGATATACAATATATAATAGTGTACATGATGTTTCATATACACTATAGTATATATAATATAGCATATTATGTAATGCATATATAATATACATATGTATTGCATATGGTATATACTATATACATTATAGGATATATTGTATAACACATTCTATATAATATATATTATATACTAACATACTATATATTAATATGTGCTATACATCTATAGTTTGTGTGTGTATGTGCAAGTGTGTGTGCAGTTGCTCTACTATGGTGTTTGTTTGAGTGCATAGAACCAGATATTAGATAAAGGGAAAAAAACTGTAGTGGAGCATGCCACATAAAAACTAAAAATTAATAACAATAAAATTATGTTTCAAAAAATAAGCTGATCAGAAGAAGCCAGTCACAATAATGACATATTACTGTATAATTCTGTTTACTTGAAAGTCAAGAAAAGGTGAAATTAACTGTAGTGATGGCCGATCAATTATATAGCCTGGGACTCAGTATGGAGTGGAATTTTACTAAAGAAAGACAAGAGATCTTTTAGGGGGTCAAGGAAACACTTTATACTTTGTTTGTGGTTGCTGTGGATAAGTGTGAATTCATGAGAATATTCAAAAGTAGATATATCTATAGCATTAAGTCATAATTTACTAAGGTGTTTAAAAAGTAGGCAAAAGATAGAACTTTTAAAAATCAAGTAAGTTAATAAAAATAGAAAATAATTTATGTAGGAATCCACGTCTATACTGATTAGTAAGTGAATATTAAATAAATGGGAAATGCAATTCTTTCTCATGATAGAATGCTAACTGATCAGTACAAATTGAATGAGGAAATTTAGTGTAGATGCCCTTTCCATGTAATCTAATAGAAATGTGCACCCCAGAGCACTCAAACCTCCCACAGTACACAGTGATGTCTGAAATTGAATTCATGGGAAAAATGTACAAGTCCCTATTTACAAGTAATAAGACTTCTTTGTGTGTGTTTGCCAATCCTGGGGCTTGATCTGAGGGCTTAGGCACTGACCCTGAGCTCATTTTGCTCAAGGCTAGTTCTCTACCAACGGAGCCATAGAACCACTTCCGGCTACTCTTGAATAATTTTTGGAGATAAGTGTCATGGATTTTCATTCCCAGGCTGTCTTGAAAACAGCAATCTTCAGATCTCAGCCTTCTCAGTAGCTGGCATTATAGGTATGAGCCACCATTGCCAGCCTTCTCATTAATAACTATTAGAGGAGAAACATCAGTACCCACTGAATTAATGAATCCAAATATTTCAGAATGTAATCAGTAATACTTTTTCAGTGGGTAACCTACAACAACTTCTTTTGAGTTTTTACTAGCATATACATTGACATTTTCATGCAGACATAAAATGTACTCGAATCAAAATTATCCATTTTTTCTCACACTCCCTTCTTAAAGCAATTTTAGTAAGTTTTATTTGGTTTTAATTTTCTGTGCATGTCGTGGTTCTTGAAATCAGGGCCTGGGTACTATGCCTATGCTTCTTTTGCTCAAGGCTAGCTTGCAACCAAGTAAGCCACAGTTTAATTTCCTTTTTTACTGGTAGTGTACTGGAGGTAAGACTCTCATGGACATTTCCTGCTCAAATTGGCCTTGAAATAGGATCCTCAAATCTCAGCCTCCTAGTTAACAAGAATTACAGTTGTCAGACACTGTTTTCTAGCTTCATTATTTTTTGTCAGTCCTGAGGCTGGAGCTATGGGCCTGGGCATTGTCCCTGAGCTCTTCAGCTCAAGGACAGTGCTCTAACAGTTGAGCCACTGTGCCACTTAAAGTTTTCTGGTGGTTAATTGGAGAGAAAAATCTTATTGACTTTCCTGCCTTGGCTGGTTTTGAACCATGATCATCAAATGTCAGCCTGCTAAGTAGCTAAATTTACAGGGTTGGGCCACCAACCCTGTCTCATTGTTCATTTTTTTTTGGAGGGGTCCGGTCGTAGGTCCTGAATTCTGGGCCTGGGCTATGTCCCTCAGCTCTTCAGCTCAAGGCTAGCTCTCTACCACTTGAGCCACAGCGCCATTTCTGGCTTTTTTCCATTTTGCTTATTTGCTGCTGAGGAATCGAACCCAAGGCCTCATGCATGCAAGGCAAGCGCTCTACCACTGAGCCACCTTCCCGGCCCCTGATTGATCATTTTTGTATGTGCATATAAAGTACTTTGACTACATTTAGCCTGTCTACTTGGCCTTCTCCTCTCATTGCTACCCCCTAATATCGGTATAACATCTCTCTTAATCAAATGATCAAAGTAAACCAAGCAAAGGGAGACATAAAAAGTATATACTACTTCTAAGGTTGTACTGACATGAGCACACTATCACTTTAAGTTAAAAATAAATAAACAGCAAATAAGGCAAAACATCTAGGAGATTCAAATTTAGGGAAATTGAGCAAAGTAAGTCCTCATTTTCATGTTTCAAGTCAAAGTAAAAGGAAAGCAGAAAATGCTGTAGGCAGTTCTAGGCAACCGTGAGACTTAATAGTCAGATGCAGTATATGATAATGTCGTTTGAGTAAAATGTGGACAGTAGTAATGTATTGCTTTTTAAAAATCCCTGAGTTCAGTGGTTGTGCTGTGATGATGTTGAGAATGTCCGTGTTCATAGGATGTATGTTATATCTTCAAGGGTATTGACACTGTGATGGCTTTGTCTAAAACTTCATTGGGTAAACCTAGCTACTCAGATGGTGAGATCTGAGGATAATGGATCAATTGTCTCTAATTAACGACCAAACATCTAGAAGAGGAGCTGTGACTCATGTGGTAAAGCACTAAATTTGAGGGGGGACAAAAGAAAACAGAGACAGATCTCAAACCATGAGTTCAATTTTAAAAAATGATTGGGGAAGAAGGCAAAAGGATGTCAAAACCAAGAGTGAAATATATCATGAGATTTTGGAGATTACCATCTAAGATCCCTTTAACCAAGAATACCTCTATTAGATGACTTTTTCTTGTGATTTTTGTTGTAGGCAAAAATGTATTAAATTACATAATAAAAATATGGCTCTCTGAACTCAAACCAAACAAGAAAAGCCTACATTGTGCATGCCTATAATGCAGTGAGACCCTCTTATCCAAATAACTGCCAGAAAACTGGAAGTGGCTCTGTGGCTCAAGTGGCAGAGCATTAGTGTTGAGCTGATGTGCTCATAGACAGTTCCAAGACCCAGAGTTCAAATCCCATGACATGATGGAAAAAAAAGAAAAGATGTCTAAAAGGACATTTAAGGGGCTGGGAATTTGGCTCAGTGGTAGAGCACTTGCCTTGCAAGCCTGAGGCCCTGGGTTCGATTCCTCAGTACCACATAAGCAAAAAGAAAAAAGCCGGAAGTGGTGCTGTGGCTCAAGTGGTAGAGCGCTAGCCTTGAGCTGAATAGCTGAGAGACAGCGCCCAGGCCCAGAGTCCCAGGCCCCATGAACGGACCCAAAATAAGAAAAAAAAAAAAAAAGGACATTTAAATTATTTTGTAGAAGGTTTTGATTTATGGAGAGTATTTGTTTGTTGTTTGTTTTTTTAATTTTCAAGCCATTACTTAATGACCATTATTTTACTATTGGACTACCGTACTATTTTAATGTTTTTTTCAGTCATGGGGCCTGAACTCTGGGCATGGGACTTATCCCTGAGCTCTTTAGCTCAAGGCTAATGCTCTACCACTTGAGCCACAGTTCCACTTCTGTCCTTCTCTGCTTATGTGGTGCTGAGCACTCAAACACAGGGCCTCATGCCTGCAAGCCAAGAACTTTACCACTGAACTACATTCTCAGCCCACTATTTTAATTTTTATAGGCTGGAGGGTTGCTTTATTTTGTTTTGTATTTTCACATAATTGTTTTTGAAATCCGGGTCTCAACTTGCTTGCTTAGCTGGCACTCTACCACCTTAATCACAGCTCAAGCCCTGCGGTGCTTTGTAGAAGATGAACTTGTACACATATCTGCCTGGGCTGGCTTTGAACCACCATTCTCCAGATCTCAGCCTTCTAAGTCACTAGGATTATAGTGCCTAATTGACTTTTGTTTTCAAAACTGTCGCATGTAAGCTAGACATGGGTAGCTCACATCTATAATCCTAGCTGCTTCATGAGGCTGAGATGTGAAGCAAGCCCCAAGCAGGAAACTTTCTGACACTCATCTCCAATAAACTACTCAGAAAAGACAGGAAGTGGAGCTGTGTTTCAAGTAATAGAGTGCTAGCCTTCAGTTGAACAAGCTCAGGGACAGCATCCAACCTCTGATTTCAGACTCCAGGCCCATCACATGGCAGGAGAAATGAAGAAGGAGGTGTGAGATCCTACATGATGTGATACACCTAGGGGCCTTTTCCTATGCACTACCATGCTATTTAGAATTTCCAGCCACCACTATTGTGAGTGAAATAGACCTCTTATTCCTTATGAAGTATACAGTTTCAAGGTTTTTGTTAAATCATGAGAAAATGGACTGAGATGCTATACTTTTTCATCTTTTCCATAGAACTGAGGGCCTTTCACTTACTAGGTCGATATTTTACCACTTGAGCCCTGCAGGGCTCCAACCCTTTTATCTTTTACCGTTTGCTTTTCATATAGGGTCTTGTGCTAACTTCACTCAAGCTAACCTCAGAACCCAATCCTCCTATACCTCTGCCTCGCAGTAGCTGGGATTAAAGGCCTGCGACACCACAATTTGCCACGTAGTAGGCCCTATTCTTTTGGGAAAGATGATACAGACCACCGAGATGCATGTGTGTGTATGCTCAGAAATTGGTCATGACGATATATTTAGTACTGCGGGTGAATCTTCCTGGATGATCTGTATTCTTAATTCCTTTCACTCAAAAATTTGCTTCTCTGGGTGCTAGTGAGTCACAGCTGTAATCCTAGCTCTTCAGAATGCTGGGATTTGAGGATCATATTTTGAAGCCAGGTGAACCAGCAAAAGTCCATGACACCCTTATCTTCATTTAAACACCAAAAAACCACAAGTGCAGCTGTGGCTTAAGTAATATAGTACTAGCCTGGTGGGAAAAAATAGGAATAGCAATTAGTTCTCTGATCAAGTTTCAGGAACAGCACCCACACAAAATCTCCAGATATCACTTGTGCTATTACAATGAGCTCTTGTGCTACTGCAAGACACAATTATACTTAATGGATTATCTCTACAGGACTGTTGGACTAAGAAATTCTAGTATTACTTCATAAGATATGTTCTTTCTGGATCATCTTTTTGCTCCATTGTTTCTTTGAGAATGATATTTTGATTTTGAAATAGAGGAAGAAAAATTCAGTGATGAATTTGGACTCTGGATCCCTCCTTCATCCATTATTGACAAATTCTCTCTTTTTATTTTTGGCAGTCCTGGGGCATGAACTAAGGGACTGGGCACTGTCTCTGAACTTCTTTTTTGCTCAAGGATAGCACCCTCCCACTTGAGCCACACCAACATTTCTGGGATTTTCTCTTTATGTGGTACTGAGTAATTGAACCCTTCATGCTTCGTTCATGCTAGGCAAACAGAACATGACAAAAGCATCATTCAGAATGCTGGTGGCTCAAACCTGTGATCGCAGCTACATAGGAATCTGAAATCTGAGGATCTAGATTCAAAGGGATCTGAAGCAGCAATAAAACAAAAAAAAACCCGAAATGGTGGTATGGCACAATACCCCAAGTTGAAGCCCACGTATTAGCGCGCGCGCGCGCGCGCGTGCACACACACACACACACACACACACACACACACACACACACACACACATTGAAAAATGAAAACATTTTTTGAATACAACCTGGTATATTATTTGCTGTGTATAAAACATTAACATGTATTAAACTTTTCCTTGTGCTTGAAGAAATTTAATAAAATTCTATAACACTACATAAATATAGCTAACTACACCAAACACAAATGTGTTGACCACATTTTTATATGCCATATTGCAATTGTTACTGCAAACAGAGGACCTTTCCTTTTAATTTAATCTAATTATTGGCAGAAATTGGATCTCATATCTTGGTATTTCTCACAATAACTTTGTTGAAATTAAACATAAAGTTCTTAATTAATCAAAAGGGAAAATTACACTATATCTTCAGGTACATTCCTTTCTGCCATTTTTCCTACAAATGAAATTAATTGATTGTAGCGCTTAAAAAATCTTCTATGCCAAATTAGTACAAGATTTTGATTAGGCATGCAGAGTGCAAACAGCAATTGCCTCTGCATGCTGTGCTTTATTGTTAGTGGGTATTTAAAGACAAGCAAGCATGATATTTGCCAAGATTTGGTCAGAAGACATTCACACAAAAAATTTCAGCAGACACATTTTTACTTGACCTATGAGACAATGTCTTGGTATATTATTACCTAAACTATGTTAGAGCAAGCTCAAACCACTTCTCCAATCTCAGGCGAATGCTTGACCAGCTGTTCATCCATGCTTAAGCAAGCAAAAGAGCTACTTCCTCAGCTCCCAGGAGTCTGTGACATGTGTTTTGAGACAGGGAGAGAGAACATTTTCCCTCTCTAGCCCTTCATGCCAAGAGCTTTCCTAATACCAAACACAGTCCTGAGGGTGGAGCCTGCATCACTCTGCCCCCACAACATAGACCCTGATTTTTCACAGTGGTGTATGATTTTTTTGGATGAATAAGTTTTGCATCAATGTTCATCAAAGAAATGCGTCTGTTGTTCTATTTCTTTGATGGATACCTGCCTGGTGTTGGGATGAGGGTTATGATGGCTTCATAGAATGTGTTCGGTGAACTTTCTCTTTTAATTTCATTGAAGAGTTGGAGGAGTATTGGTATGAGCTCTGCTTTGAAGGCCTTATAGAATTCTGCTGTAAAACCATCTGATCCTGGGCTTTTCTTCGATGGGAGGTCTCTTATTGCTGTTTCTATTTCAATGCTTGAAATGGGCCTGTTAAGATGGTTTAACTCATCTTGATTTAGTTTTGGCATGACAATATTTCCTGGAAAAAGTTCCATTTATGCCAAGTTCTCAAAATTATGAACATAAGGTTTTGAGAATTATTTCTTAGAATGTCCTGAATCTTGGTTGTTTCTGTGATGATGATTCCATTCTCATCTCTGAGCTTATTTATTTGGGTGTGTTCTTTTTCTGATAAGATTTGCTAAGGGTCTGTCAATTTTGTTGATTTTTTTTGAAGAACGAATTCTTTGTTTTGTTGATTCTTTCTATAGTTTTTTTCTGGATTCTAATTCATTTAATTCTGATTTAATTTTAATTATTTCTTTCCGTCTACTGGATTGGGGTTTACCTTGCTGCTCTTTTTCAAGGAGGTTCAGATGTCTCATTAAATTGTTGGTTTCAGATCTCTCCAGTTTGTTTATGTAGGAACTCAGAGCTATAAACTTGCCCCTGAGTACTGCCTTTGCTGTGTTCCAGGGGAGTTGGTAATTTGTGTGTTCATTTTTGTTGAATAGCATGAACATCTGAATTTCCTTTCTAATCTCTTCTATGACCCACTTGTGATTCAGGATTGTGTTGTTCAGCCTCCATGTGTTACCGGACTTTCTTTGGTGGCTTTTGGTGTGGAATTCTAATTTTATTCCCTTGTGGTCTGAGAGAATGTAGGGTATAAGTTCAATGTTTCTGAATTTGGACAAGTTTGCTTTGTGACCTAAAATGGGGTCTAATTTAGAATATGTTCCATGTGCTGTGGAGAAAAAAGTGTATTCTGATGTTGCTGGGAAATATTCAGTAGATGTCTATTAAATCTAGTTGATCTATGCAGCTCTTTAGATCTGCGGTTTCTCTGTTGAGTTTTTGCTGACTTGATCTATCTGGTGGGGAAAGTGGTATGTAAAAATCCCCAACAATTAATGTCTTTGGATCTATGTGGGATTTGAGGGAAAGTAGTGTTTCCTGGATAATTTGGGTGCTCCATTGTTTGGCAAATAGATATTTAGAATTGTAATACCTTCCTGCAGGAAAGATCCATTAATTAGTATGTGGCGACCCTCTTTATCTCTTCTCACGAATTTTAATTTGAAGTCTATTTTATTTGATATTAGGATTGCAACTCCCGCTAGTTTATGGGGACAATTTGCTTGGTAGATTTTGTTTCTGCCTTTATCATTGAAAATCTGTTTAATTTTATGGACAAGATGTTACTCCTGAAGACAGCAGACAGAAGGAGCTTGCTTTTTAAGCCAACTAGACACTCTATATCGATTAATTGGAGAGTTAAGACGGTTAATGTTGAGAGATAAGACTGAGAACTATTTGGGTATTCCTGCCATTTAATCCACCTTCTTGGGGCTGCAGCTACTGTTTTCTTCCTATGGTTCTTGGATTCTCAGTTTGGGAGTGGTTTCCTGGCATTTATTGTGGTCTTGTTGGTTTTCTATGTGTAGGACATCTTTAAGAATCTTTTGTAGGGCTGGTTTAGTGGAGATATATTGTTTCGATTTTTCTATTCTTTTATTTTATTTTATTTTATTTTATTTGAGAACATACTGTACAGAGGGGCTACAATTACATGGGCAGGATAATACATACATTTCTTACCAAGCATTGCAGCCTCCTCCTTTGTTTACCCTTCACCTCCCTTCCCTGCCTCCCTCGATTTTTCTATTCTATGGAAAGTTTTTATTTGGCCTTCAGTTATGAAGGAGAGTTTAGCTGGGTACAGTATTCTTGGTTGATAGTTGTTTGTTTTTAGGGCATGGCATACACCATTCCAGGCTCTCCTTGCATTGATTGTCTCTGCTGAGAAATCTGAGGTGAATCTAATTGGTTTCGCCTTATACACGATTGATCTTTTCTCCTTGACAGCTTTAACGTCTTTTTCTTGGTCTGAATTGATCCTGTGTGGATTATAATGTGACGGTGGGATGTCTTATTCTGGTATGGTCTATTTGAAATTCTAAAAGCTTCTTGTATATGAATAGGTCTATCTTTTTTCATGTTTGGGAAGTTCTCTGCTAGGATCCTGTAAAAAAAATTTCCTAGACCTTAACTTCTGTTTCTAGGTGCTCCTCTACACCCATTATCTGCAGATTAGGCGTTCTGATGGTTTCTACCAAGTGTTGAATAGATCTATCATATTTCTTGGACTTGTCTTGGATGGTTGTATGTTCTTTCTCTATAATATCTAGGCTGTCTTCAATCTTCGAGATTCTATCCTCTGCATGTTCTAACCTGCTGTCAAGACTTTCTACTTTGTTTTTTTTTATTTTTTTCTTCTAATTGGTCAGCTTTGATGGCTTCAAATTCTTTGTTGAAGCTTTGTTTTAGATCTTGTATGAACTTCTTTACTTCCTTAATTTGGTGTTCAATGTTCATCTCAAATCACTTAATTGATTGGTTATGGTTTCCTTGGACTCCCATTCCTTCTGTCCGGGTCCATTCAGAATTCCATTTGTGGTCTCCCTGACTTCCATCAGCTCTTTGTTATGGATTCCATGAATGTCCTTAGTGATCTTTGTGTATTCTCATCCTGCTCTGTCAATTCCTGTATTACTCTTTGATTAGCTTCCTCCCATTTGTGTGATTCCTGTTGTTCTCTTTGAGTGTTCTCAGCCTGCTCTCGTCATTTCTGACTTTCTCTTTGAGTGTTCTCAAGCTGCTCAGGCAATTCCTGTATCAGCTTTTGAGTAGCTTCCTCACGCTCATGATATTCCTGTATTAACCTTCAGTTTGCCTCCTCTTTCTCCCTATCATACTCATAGACAGTCATTTTTAGATTTTCAGTTTTTTCCTGTATTAACCTTTAGTTTGCCTCCTCTCTCTCCCTATCATGCTCATACAGAGTCTTTTTGAAATTTTCAATCTTTTCATTTACCATGTTTGACAGCATTGTTTGTAGAGGTATTTGGCAACTCTCCGCTGGATAATTCATTATCTGTTCTGTCCCCTGATTATCATGAATGGGAGTTGAGATTCCTTGACTTGCCATTTTTCTTGTGTTTTTCCGGCTTACTCTGCCTTTTTGGGATGAAAATAACACCAGTTTTGTGTTAGAACACTATCTTAAGGCAAATACCAACCAAAGTCTGTAGTTGCACAGTCAAAAGTCTGCAGATACAATCTAGTTCAACATATATATCTATTCAATATTAAACAACTATATTTTAATGGGCTACGAACCACAAAGACGAATTTGGCAAACTAGAAATTATTAGATTTAGGGAAAGATGTGGGTAAAAATAGGAATAGAGGGATGTGGGAATGCACAGAGAGAGTTAACATAACTAAGTCTTAATCTCAAAGCGGGAAATAGGTTGGATAGGATGATAGTAGAGAGAGAGAGAAAAGAAGAACAAGAAAGAAGAAAGAGAAAAAATAGAAAAGCAAAAATTAAAAAATAAAAAGTGCAATGCTTAAAAATTATGCAAAATGAAAACAAAATATTCAGAGAAGAACGTAGATAGAATGAGAGAAAGGCCTATAAAGCAGACATGAAAAACTTAAAAATACTTAAAATATTGTATAGGTATAAAGAGGTAGTACTGCTATTAAAGAAATTAAGTTAAAGAGGTTTTGAATTGAGTAATAAATTTCTGGATTAAGTGTGTACACAACGGGGGATAAGGACTAATAATCGACTAGGAGTACAATTGAGGGTGTGCAGAACAGCAATTATGTCACACAAAGAAGAACCAAAGAGAAGAAAATGTGCAAAGAATGAGAATGGAAGAAAAAAATCAAAAGTTCAGTAGAGCTAAAAAAAAAAATATTTTTTTGGGGGGGTCCGGTCATGGGGCCTGAATACTGTCCCTCAGCTCTTCAGCTCAAGGCTAATGGTCTACCACTGCGGCGCGCGCCTTCTCGACCAGCGAGGAAGAATGAACACCACACCAGGAGTCTTCTCAGATCACGCTTTATTGGAGAGCCTTTTAGTTGATGGGAGAGCTTGAGCGCGAGAGAGTGTGCACCCAAAACATGGCCGCTTATATAGGGAATAGGAACACGGGTCTTTCTATCATTGGTCGTCTGCCTTTCACCGTCACCAGGTGCCACGGGATTGGCTGGGGACTCTAAGTGGCTCGCGCATGCGCAAAGCCCAGGACCCACTGTCCCGCCAAGCACCGCCTGAAATGGAGTGGTTACCTCAAACCTGCAAGGGAGTGGGCGCCATCTTGTAACGGCGTTTACCCTGGCTCCCTACATACCACTTAAGCCACAGCGCCACTTCTGGCTTTTTCCTTTTTGTTTATGTTGTGCTGAGGAATTGAAACCAGGGCCTCGGGCATGAAAGGTAAGCGCTCTACCACTGAGCCACCTTCCCAGTCCCCCAAAATAAAAATTTTTTAAAAAGAAAGAAAAATGCACACACACACACATTTACCCTAAAATAAAAATTATAAGAGGAAGAAAAAAAGTTACTAAGAGACATTGTCCAAAAGGTAAAATTTTTTAAAAATGTTTTAGAAAAAAAATTTTTATAAAAGGTACAAAAAAAATGTTCTTTGATTTTTTTGGGAGGGGTGGGAAGATCATGTATGTCCCTTGTGTCTGTAACCAGCCTCTTGCTGGAATCTCTGGTCTGCTTGCGGTTGATTTTCCTGTGGGTTGGTTGGTTTCTTAAGTCAGTTTCTTTGAGCAAGCAGAAAAAATTTCTGCTTTACCCAGGATTTTGTGATCCTCTTCCCAGGTTAGTTCAATGGGAGGGAGATCTGCTTTGAGTAACAAAAGAGGGAGATGGCTGTTTCTTCAAGTTTGGAGATGCTCTGATGAGGCTAGATTCTGGGTAGAGTTTAGGCCTTTCAGCAAAGAGTAGCTTTTCCCTGGTGGGCTAGCTTGTGAGACACTCACAGAGCCTAGCCTGGAGCCATTCTCAGAGTTTATGTTTACTGAATTTCAATTGATTGTCAAGGCTATTAAAGGGAGGGGCAGCCTCTGGCTCTGTTTACACGGTGAGGAAAGCCACTCCTGGGGCTGAAGGTCCTGAGCTGGGTGACTTTTCCCTGGGTGGAGCTGAGTCTGGCTGGTCAGGTTAGTTTCTGTGACCTGCTAAATGACTCTGGTTTTCTCCCAAGGCCTGAGTTAGAGCTAGCAGCTCAGCCGGGTGTTTGTCAGCATCAAAGATGGAGATCTCTGGTAGTGGGGGGGAAGAGGTGGCCTTCCCTCCTCTGCTCCCTGAGAAGGAGTGAGGATGTCAGGCTTCTAACTCACGCCAAGTCTTGGTTCCTGGGTCGTCTCTGGTCTGCGACCTGCAGGATGAAGATGTCTGCTCCTTGTTGAGTAGAATCCGCCCACATGCCATGTCTGGCTCCTTCGTCCTGAACTCTCTGTGTTGCAGGAATTGCGGCTACAGCCGTTGCTGCTGCAGCCGTGGCAGCGGCTGCTGGCAAGTGCTCAGATCTTTCTGCTTGCCTGGATTTTCCCTCTCTGGCCTAACTCTCTGTATGTGATGGCACACTTGGTGTGATTCTCTGGCTTAAGACTGTTCACTGGAACCCTACAACTGCTTTCTATGTGAGAGCTTGTTTTGCCTCCAGCTTCTCCTCCACCATCTTCCGGGAACTCCTTGGCTATAAATTCTTTTTAAAAATGAAGGACATTCTGCCAAGAAGATAGTCCCTTTTAAGAGAATGTGAAATTCAGTGGAAGTTAACAATTGTGAGGATTAAATGTTGATATATGACTGTTTTCTAATATATAATTAGCTCTGTGTGTGTGTGTGTGTGTGTGTGTGTGTGTGTGTGTGTTTTCTGAACCTGAGGGTGAATTCAGAGCCTGACTGCTGTCCTGGAGCCTTTGTACTTGAAGCACAGCTCCATTTCCTATTTGTGGTATTTAACTTGAGATTAGTGTCTCAGGGATTTTCCTGCTTGTCCTGACTTGGATCTTCACATCTCAGTCTCCTGAGTAATTAGGATCACAAGCTTGAGCCACAGATGGCTGGCCAATATAATCCTCTGGTTCTCAGAATGGCACTTCTTTTTCTGCTGTAAAAAATGGCAGTGGCCACTTCATTGGCCTGCCTAGGCTAGGAGCATCTTCAGGGATTGTGGTTGGGGCCTTAGAATACTATGTAAGTAATACTTTCCCCAGCAACTATCTAAATAAACCTTATATTTGCTTTCAAACTTAAATTTCTATTAGACATATTGTCTTATTATTTCACAAAATATTGGGCTCCATTATATTTTCATATTTTCATACTACATATTTTAATATTATTCACATTCATTACCTGCTTTTGCCTGTCTCCTCTCATTGTTTTGTTTCCCCCTGTTTTTACATTTTCCCTCTCCCTCCCTTACTCTTACCCTCCCTTTATTTTTCTCTCCCTCCCTCTCTTTCTCTCTCATTCTCTGCCTGCCTCTCTGCTAGTATTTGCTTTTCACTTTCTGCCTGCATTCCACCTTTTAAGCAAAGCTTCAAGTTCTGGCTTTCTGCTGGTTAATTGAAATGAAAATTTTTAGCCAGGCATTGGTAGCCCTCCCCTGGAATACTAGATACTCAATTTGCTGAGATCTGAGGATTTGGCTTCAAAGCCAGCACAGGAAGACAAGTCCATGAGACGCTTATTTCTAATTAATCACCAGAAAACCAGAAATGGCATTGTGGCTCAAGTGGTAGAGTGCTTGCCTTGAGCTGAAGAGCTGATGGGTAGTGCCCAGGCCCAGAGTTCAAGCCCCATATCCGACCAAAAGATAAATAAATAAAACATTTCCATGGATTTTTCTGTCAAACCATGATCATAAATTAAATGTATTCATGTAGATAATATAGGAATTTACTTTTGTTGGGTTATTAAAAACTTTTTAAATTATTTTTGACAAATTATAATGAACCATGCTTTATGAATCTCATCTTTTTCTGAAATATTACAAAAAACAGTAGAGTTCTTCTACAGGGAATTCCTAATAGGAATTCCTGTTCTATATCAGAGTATATATCAACCATTTCTTTCTCCTGTACTCACCTTATCTTACTTCTTTCCTTTATTATTTTTATTTGTCAATTATCTTCAAGTAATTGTACAAAGGAGGTGCCATGTAACAAAGCAGTTTATGAATACAGTTCATATTGATCCATCCCACCCCTACAACATTCACACCCCCCTCTGACACACCAGTTCCCTTATTTTTCTTAGATTTGTAGTATATGCAATGAATTCCTTTTAAGAAAATTAATTTAGTTTATAGTGATTATAAAGAGGTTTTGTAGAGGGATTTCAATTGCATGAGTCAGATGAGTACATTGCCTTTCATACAGTATCTTCTGTATCCTCACTCTCTCCCAATAAGCTCGACTACATTCTGCCCATCCTCCCTTCATTTGTCTATCCTTTCCCTACCCTGCTCTTTGATGTAACAATTCCTGGTATTAATATTCTGAGGCTTTGACCTAGTCTTTCTAAAGGTTATAGTATTTGGGCCACATTGGCAGCAGCGATGTTGGAGCAGGCAGTCTCCTAAAATGAAGCCCACAATCACCTGCAAAGAAAGCTGCATGGAGAAATGCAGCCAGTATGGGGCACACCTGAAGTACTGGACCCTCTTCTTCAGGTACATATCCCAGAACAAGCCCTCTGAGGCCCAAGAGCTCATGTTCTCAGTAGCATACTGCTGTTCTTCCCTCATGGCCAGCAAAACAGCACAGAAGCACTGATTATGGTGGTGTTTTAGTCTCCGACGAAGGCATAAGTGGATGTAGTGTCTGGCTAGGATGTTAATTTAGATGGACTCCAGAGCCCTGAAGTGTTCCAGTTGGGTTTCCTGGAAACAAGGCCACTCCTGGCTCCATCCATTTTGGGCACTGAGCCTGTGGAAAGAGAGAACTACTGGGAATCTTGATATTACTTCTTAAACTCCACAGACAGCGGTGGGATGTGCCAACATGCTGGTGGAGGACTCCACGGCCCACAGCTTCCAAGGGAAGTGGACATGCTCGTGGCCCAGGCAGTGCTGCAGTTTCTCTATTGGAAAAACAAAAGCAGGTTGTGGTCTTCATCATGTGTGCCAAGAAGCACCATCCATCAAGCACGGCTGCCCTCTGTCCAATCCCTGCTCCACTTCATCTGGTTTTTGCTGCTGACCATGGATGGCGGCAAGCTGACCACATTCATGGTGCTGTGCAAGCAGTGCCAGCCTCCCTGTGCAGGCACCTGATACATGACAAGTACCTTGACAGGACAGAACTGTATAAGACAGTTCTCCCTCAGGGTTCAACCCAAGCTTTCGTCTTCCTATGGAGGCACTCACCCACCTTTTGGCCTCCCTTAGTTAGTCTATCATCTAAAATTTTCTTTCTTACTTATGCTCTATGTATTAAAAATTCTTTAAAGACATGCTAATTTGTTCATGGCTTTCATACTCACTGCTCTATTTCCTGAGATGCTTACAATTTGTCATTCTGCTTTGAGAAAAGTCCCTCCAAACGGATTTTATAAAACCTTTCAATATTTATACAAAAAATAAGGACTAAGTAAACGAAGAATCAAGTACTTAATGGTTAGAAGACTCAATGTCCTGAAACAATTCTTAATTGCTCAGTACATGGATATAATTCCAGACAAAATTCAGCCAGGCATTTTTTAAAAGAACCTTTCAAGAGGGCAACTACTATTTCTTCACTTTTTAAGGAAGTATTATTGTAGAATCAAAATGATCTCTTCAAAGTTTTAGGAAAATCAATAATAAATTCATCTGTGCCTAAAGTTTTCTTGATTGGAATGCATTTAAATGTAAATTAACAAAATATTTGTCAATTCCATTTGTTTTTCTCTTTCTTCCTTAAGTAGGGTTTATAGGTTTCACCTTTGAATAAATAATCTGAAGTTGTTTTTTACTGCAGTTTTTAATTTTACAACTGTAGGATTTCTGATAAAGTACTCATTTGTTCTTGTTATTGGCAACTGGTTTCTTCTCTGCTTTGTTATTATGTATTTTGATCAATTTTTAAAATATATATCCATTTATCGATCTATTCAGACACAGCTTTTATTTTCATTGATTTTCTCAGCTGTGTTCAAAAGTAGGGTTTTTAAACCACTTAACAAAGTGATTCTTAAATATGCATAGAGGAGTATAGAAGAGAATAGAGGAATAAAAGAGTATCAGTTCAAGCTTGAAATCCTAGCTACTCAGTAAGCAAAGAGCTGAGGATTTTGTTTCAAAGCTAGCCAGCAGAAGAAAATCTGTGAGACTCTTATCTCCAATTAAACACCCCAAAATGCTGGAAATGTAGTTTATGGCTTAAGTAGCAAAGCACTAGGCTAGAATTATAGATGTGAATTCCCAGTGTCGTGGTAAGTTGTGATTTTTGGGGAGTGTAAATGTGTACAATTTTTAAGCCCTGAATGTAGCACACTGCATGTAGTATAAAGTTACACATGATCTGATCTACTTTCTGTACAGTAATCACTGAGATGTAAAATTCTGTCTTCCTGAACATTTTCTAGTTTTCTTCTTTGAACCGTACATTTAGGTGTCAGGGGTTTCCTATAGTCATTTTTCATTTAAGAAAAAACATTTCAGGTTTATTTAAAGTCTGAGACTGGGACTTGTACTTGGTGTTTGATGCTGTTGCTCTTTAGCTAGTACTCTACCAACTAAGCTATGCCTTTAACCCATAATTTCAGTTATTTAAAATGCCAGAAAAGATAATAGTGATAATAATGCTACTAACTCCTTTGCCCATCTAGGTACCCACATTTGGTTTGTTTGGGTTTCTGGTTTATCAGTATATTTACATGTCATAACTTTTGATTTTGTTTTTGTGCTGTTTCTGGAGCTTGAAATCAGTACCTTGCCCTCTCCTTGAAACTAGACATTGTTATCACACACTGGTAATTCTAGCTACTCAGAGAGCTGATATCTGAGAATTCAGGTTTTAATCCAGCCCAGGAAGGAAAGACAATGAGTTTCTTATCTCTAAATAATCCCCCAAATAAATTTGGAAAGGAATCTGTGGTTCAAGGGTAAAACACTGCCATTGAGGGAAAACGCATATGTGAGAAGGTAAGAACCTTAGTTTAAACCCCAATATCAGCACTAAAAGTCATTGTTTTCCTTGAGCTTTATATTAAATTGCTCAGAAAATAATCAGCATTATAGTAATATGTAGCATTAGTATTACAACCATCAATTATATTTATTGATATTATTCCTTTATTTTCCTAAATTTTACTGACATATTAATATCCATTAATGGAAAGACAGGATTACTGTTTCACAAATACTTATGGCAGTTGAGTACCTGGATGAGAGGTGCATATAGGGAGTTTGGATTGAGCATAGATATTTGCAAGCTCTTCACATAAGTAAATGATAGTTGAAGAAGTTGTGAGCATGTATAAAATATGCTAAAGAAATCAGCAAGGAAAGATAAGGCATGATTCTGGAAAGCAAACAATTTTGGAACAATAGAAAACAAGGAAAATATGTAGCATGTGGTAAGAACTTTGTAACCCACCTACACAGTGGGCACATTTGATTCCTTATTTCTAGTACAAGGCATTTCAGTTAACTTTATTTTACAAAGTTAAACATGATTAACATTTAATTTTAACCGAACTCTCTTTGAGTTAAGCAATTAGTCTAGCCTGGTGCCAATAGCTCATGCCCATAATTCTAGCTATTCAGAGGGCTGAGATCTCCAGATCCTAGTTCAAAGCCAGGCTTGACAGGAAAGTCAGTGAGAATCTTCTCTTCAAATAACCACGAGAAAATTAGAAGTGGCGCTGTGGCTCAATATGCCAGCACTAGCCTTGAGTAATAAATTTCAGAGATAGAACCCAGGCCCTGAGTTCAAACTCTCTGAAATTATTATTAAAATACTGGTTCTCAGTAATTCTTTAACTTGTCTAGAAGAATTTTTTAAAGTTTGGGATTTTTTATTTCATGTTGTCAGCATTGTTTTTTGTATGATATGCAGAGAAAAAAAAGTATTTATAGTCAAAATTGGTTTGGTTTCCTTTGTATTACAGATTGCTTTTACACCCAGAGATCAGCGAGAAAGCAGATGACCAAATCCTGGCTCTTGGCAATGAAGATAGATTTGTGTTACTTTTATTAAAGAAACAAATTTATGAAATGGGCCTTTATACATGACACCTTAATAGTAACCATAAAATAACATTTATTATTATTATTATTAGTAGTAGTAGTAGTAGTAGTAGTAGTTTTTGTCAGTTGTGGGGCTTGAACTGTGGGCCTGGGCACTGTCCCTCTTCAGTTTAAGACTAGTGCTCTACCACTTGAGCAACAGTGACACTTCCCATTTTCTGAACCTTTAGTTGGAGAAAAGAGTCTCACAGACCCTCAGTTCTCAGCCTCCTTGTAGCTAGAGTTATAGGTGTGAGCCACTACCACCTGGCAGTAAAATTATTTCAAAAAAGAAAAAAAAAACATGATTGTACCTTTAAAATAACACAATCTGGCAAATATATCTGTAACATTGGTTGTATCAAGTGGCCATAGGCAGCAATCAGTTTTAGATCTCACTATGTCCTGTCCAATGCAAGATATTATTTCATTAATTTATTTTACTTTTCTCTAAGTTCATTATGAATGTCCAACAGCACAGTGTTCTAGTGAATATAAAGAAATCTTCAACATATTTATTCCAACAAACAGCAATTTGCACTTTTGTTTTAACTTTGCCAATCCTAGGGCTTGAAATCAGGGCAGGAACAATCTCTCTGACCTTCTTTTGCTCAAAGCTATCATTCTACCAATTGAGCCACAGCACCACTTCCAGTTTTTCTGCTTATGTCCTACTGAGGAATCAAATCAAATACTTCATGCATGCTGGGCAAACATTCTAAACCTAACCACATTCCCAATTGTTTGGTCTTTTGTTGTTGTTGTATTAAAATAGGGTTTTTCTATGTGTCCTTCTGTTGGCCTAAAACAGGATGGTCTCAAGCTAACTTCTAAATCAGCCTCTCAAGTTCAGAGATTACAAACATGGATCACAATATTCAGCTCAAGATTCTTCATGAAAGAATAGTCTTTTCAGAAACAGAGTTATTCTGTCTTCCTTGGACTGGATGAATTTTTACATTTGGCACTGCTAATCACATTTCTTCTCCTGGTATGTTTCTCCTTCTAGATCAACAGAAATATTTCAGGCTCCCAACTTGAAACTGAGCTGTGTCACCCAGCAACATTACAATCTTGTGAATAGCAGTAGCTAGATTCATGAGTAGGACAGCAAGCTGTAGCTCAGCTATCTGATGTCCTTGGGCTCCAACAATGCAATCATTTTTGTGCACAGTCTGAAAAGTGTCATAGGCAATTTTGATTTATTCCATCCTCTTCTCAGCTACTTGCCATTCTGAGCTTTGATTGTTTTAAATTCTGTTAACCATTAATTACTATTTCTTGCCATTTTCAAAAGTAACATATGTCTTACTTTAAAATTCATTCAAATGTCAAAAATGTTAACATAGTTGCTGTCCACAGTGGCTCATGTTTTATCTCCTAGCTACTGTAGAGGCCAAAAACGGAGGATCCTGGTTTAAAGCAGCCTATGAAGAATAATCTGAGATATTTCTCCAACTATATATTCCTCAAAAAAATAGTTTTTATCTTTCTGTGACTAGCATGTCTTCAAGCTTCATCAATGTAACATGTATCAAAACTTCTCTTTGTAAGGTCGAATAAATTTCAATTGTATGTTAAAAAAAAAAAAAAGAAAGAAACCAAAATCCAAGGTGGGTGCCAGTGGCTCACTTCTGTAATCTTAGCTACTCAGGAGACTGAGATCTAAGGAACACGATTCAAAGCTAGCCTGGGCAAGAAAGTCTGTGGGACTCTTATCTCCAATAAACCACTAGAAAACTGGAAGTGGCACTGTGGCTCAAGCGGTAGAGTGCTCACCTTGAGCTGAAGAGCTTAGGAATAGGGCCCAAGCTGAGTTCAATCCCTACGACCCACCAAAAAAAAAACAATAACAAAAAACAAAGAAACCAAAATCCAGAAGTGGAGATGTGGCTCAAGTCGTAGAGTGTCAGCTTTGAGCAAAAAGACTAAGCAAGAGTAATAAGTATACTTCAGACTCCATTATTTATGGAACACACACACACACACACACACACACACACACACACACACACACACACACACACACACTACATTCTCTTAGACTTCCATTCTTGAGCAGTATTCCACACCATTAACTTAATGCATATTTTCTCCAAATCATTATGGTAGGGATTAAACTAATTTTGTAATATTATATTGCAATTTTTGTACATTTTGTTTTACGGTTTTTTGTACTTATGTAAGAAAACAGCATTTTGTGAACACTAAATAGAAATCAATGTGTCAGTAAGTAGGTGGGTGACAGGTAGACTGACAGATGCAGATAATACCACTTGAAAATTTTCTTCTCTAAATTTATATATATACATACACACACACAAACATTTATGTATTTAAATTTTCTGCCAAGATTTTATTTCCCTTAAAATGATCCATTTGTTCCATTATATAAATTTAACATATTGTATGTTTCACAGTAGATTAATATTTATCCTTTTTTTTTCCTTTGGAGAAGTCCTACAGTGTAGACCAGGCTTACCTCAAATCCTTATTCTCCTGTGTCAGTTTCCTTAGTATTGGCTGGAATTACCTTGTAGTAGCATAGTACCATATCCATCTATTTTATTTATATTTTGTACACTGGAAAATTAGTGTGAATAGCTTTAAGCCATTATATCATCATGAATTTGAATGAATTTCTTTCAGAAAAATGTTATAAGTAGAGTTACTGAGTCAAGTCAAGTATGGTTGTCATACCTGTAATCCCAGTACTCAGGAGATTGTAAGTTTAAGAACACCCTGAGCTACACTGCACGTCCCTTTCAACAACAACATCAATGACAACAACTGGTGGGCTTGAAAGAGGATATGTATTGTTTAAGTGGAGTAATAGGAAGATACAAAATTGTGTGTGTTTGTCTATGTGTGTGTGTGTTTGTTTGTGCTGGCCCTAGGGCTTGAACTCAGGGCCTGGGCATTGTTCCTGAGGTTTACGCTCAAGTCTAGCACTCGAACACTTGAACCAAAGCTCCACCTCCAGCCTTTTTAGAGGTCACTGGAGATGAGTCTCATCCACTTTTTGTCCAGGCTGACTTAGAATCTAGATCCTCAGGTCTCAGCCTCTTTTGTAAGTAGGATTACAGGTGTGAGCCTGTAGTAGTTGTATTACTGTTAAGTAATATGGTAACCATCATGCCAGTATATACTCCCCCCAGCAGTGTTTGAGTGTTGCACACACACCTAAGACACAACCCGCTCCATGTTTGATGACATTATCTCACATAATCCTGTGAGATAAGTATTGTTATGCTCACTTTACCTATGAAGAATTTGAGGTCCAGAAGCTAGTTAACTTTGAATCCCCAGCTAGTATACAGAGCAGGCTGTATTCAAGCTCAACGAGGTTTGTTTATTTCAAAAAACATGCCATCAGCATGTGTTCAAGTCAACCTATGTTCTAGCAAGTACTGCTCTTTACAGGTACTGTTCTCTGCCTGATAGATTAGCTTTCTCCTGTATGTATGACTTATTCCTCACTCTTTAACTGTTTGCACCCCCGCTCATAAGCTAGGGAAAGTACAAGTGATGAGAAGAGCCATTTTTGAATGGGAAATTCATAATGGGGTTTGAACTTGGTATACATATTAGTCTGATCTTCCATTTGAGTTATGCCTCCAGCACTATATTTTTGTATTTTTTTCCTTTTATATTATTATGATAAAGGTGATTTACACAGAGTTTATTGTCATTTAAGTTAGGTATGAGTATATTTCTTTTGGGAAATGTCACCCCTTCCCTTGCTCTCTCAGTTTTTCTCTCTGGATTTTTTTTATTAACTTCCTTATTATTATTATTTTTTATTTTATAATTTTTGTTATTGTGGTGTAGAGGGTTTGTTATATAAGTGTGGTAATGACTACATTTCTTTGGTCTTTGGTTTTCTAATAGTTACTCATGAGGCTTGAATCCAGGGCCTGGGCACTGTCCCTGAGCCCTTTGCTGAAGAGTGGCACTCATCTTGAGCCACAGCTCTACTTCCATGAGTGCATTTGTTTTTGGATAATGTCACCCTTTCCATTTGTCTCTTCCAGTTTTATTCTCCTTCCCCACCAACAAGATGCACAGTGCACTTTCAATAGGCTCAACTGAGTACTATTACTGCATATGTTCATCTTTTGTCCATCCATTTCTATGCCCCCTTTACCTTCCCAAAGAGAGAAAAGAAAATAAATGACAAAAATGAAAGAAAATAAAGAAAAATATTATCTTGTTTCTGTTTTCTGGTCACTGGTTATTTTTTAGTTAGTGTATGTGTGTGTGTGTGTGTGTGTGTGTGTGTGTGTGTGTGTGTGTGTGTGTGTGTGTGTGTGTGTAATGGGACTTGAATTCAAGGAGCTGACCTTTAGCTTTTTTACTCAAGGATGAAACTCTACTACTTGAACCAATCTTCCACTTCTGGATTTTGAACTGTTAATTGGAGATAAAATTTTCACAGATTTTCTTACCTGGGACAGCTTCAATCCACTTTCCTCATGTATCAGCCTTCTAAATAGCTACAGTTACAGCTAGATATGAGCCACTCATGGTGGTTGGCCTACCTTCTTTTTATTAAGTAGTTGAAATGTAAAAGAAAGTTGCAACAGTAGAACAAAAGAAATCAATTTAACTTCGCAGCTTCATTAAATTTTAATAATTTGTCACATTTGATATGTATAGAACAACATTTTTTGTAAATGCCCCTGAAATTTGGTTTTCATCTTGGTTTTTTCCTCATCATGAACTTGATTTTATAACTTTTTAGATAACAAATAATGATGAGAATATGTCCAGAAGGCATTAATGTTGGCTTTCATTAGGAAATGGTGCAAGTTACACTTGTTATGATAAATTTGTGTGCTGGAACCTGATGATATTTTCACATTCTTACTCAGAAGGCATTATTGCGTGTTACAAATCACCTAAATCTGACAAAACCCAGACTCAGGCCTTGTGACCACTTTCCTCTATGTCATTCTCTTAGAGAGCAATCTGAGTCTCCATTGACCAGGACAGAGCTCTTCTGGACACAGCCAAGATCACCACTTAGGCGTGTCACCTATAGAGTGATTGGAAACTGGTGTCTGCTTCCTATTATAGAACAGCACAGGAACTGTTAGGTCCTTAACCTGTCCTCTATACTGAGGGTTCCTCCTTTAGCATAGAAACCTAAGATTTAAAGAGACATTAAACTCTCTCTTCCTTCTGCAGGTTGTGGACCTGTTTTCCTTCTGCTGCTGTCATCTTCTGTGGAAAGAAATGGTCTGATCTCTGGAAGCCATTTTGCTTATTCTAGGACCTTAGAGTAAGTCTGGGATTTATTCTTAGGCAAAAACATATGTAGTGATAAAAAATAACCAACTTAACATTTTTCTATACTATTTATTACTCAAATATGTTTTCAAATTCTACCAATAACTTTTTTGATTGTGAAAATATCGTACAGAGGGTTTACAATTACATGGGCCAGGTAATGAGTACATTTCTTTTCAAGCATTGTAGCCTTCTCCTTTGTTTCCCCTTCCAATTCTTTCCCATCTCCCCCCTCCCGCCCCCAGCCAAAGTTGTAAAGTTTGTATTTTGACATAACGACTTGTACATCTCATTGCTGCAATGAGTCCACCTGTATCCCTAATTAAACGATTTGTTTTTTTCCCCTTCCCTTCCATAAATTATACCAACATCAAATACAGTGAAAGCACAGGTTATACCATGGGGGAGGGATATACAAAGCAACAAAGAAATCATCTTATAAATATGTTAGAAACAAACACAAGAAAGGAAGAACATTTGAATCCTTATCTTGGGGTTCATTTCACCTAATATCAATTTATCTGATCTTTTCCGCTTGTCTCAGAACTATACTAGTTATTGCAAATAAGGGAAACCATGGGACCTATATTTCTTTAGGCCTGGCTTACTTCACCTAATATAATTTTTTCCAAGTCTTTCCATTTCCTAACAAATGGGACAATGTCATTCTTTTTTTTTTTTTTTTTTTGGCGGTTGTAGGGCTTGAACTCTGGGACTGGGTGCTGTCCCTGTGTGTTTTATCTCAAGGAGAGAGCTCTACCACTTGAGCCACAGTGCCACTTCCGGTTTTCTAGTGGTTTATTGGAGATAATAGTCTCACAGACTTTCCTACCTGAGCTTGCTTTGAACCCTGATCCTCAAATCTCAGCCTTTCTGATGGAGTCAAAGAATTCCATTGTGTACATATACCACATGATCCATTCAACTACTAAGGGGTATCTGGGCTGGTTCCATATCTTAGCTATGGTATATAATGCTGCAACATAGTTGTGCTGGATGCTTAATATGTCTATCAATAATTCTTATTAGTAAGAGGCACTTAATTACCAGTCACATTTTCAACAGGGTCCCAAGAAAGGTAAGTGTGCTGCTTGCCCATTCCCCAACCTCCCTCAGCCCAGGAGACAATCAGACGCAGTGGGGAGTCAAGTCAAATATGAACTTGTTTATTAACATGGAGCATGCCTTTTTTAAAGCAAAAGAGTTCGTGGGAGGGAAGGAAATAGAACCAACCAATCACTATAAAGGCCATTCCTTGTCATGCACCTAAGCTTCCATGAGTTGTTTACGCACTGAACATAAACAATTCTGGCTCCCCCCACTCAGGGCCAATTTTGCTGCCTGTGTTCCCCACAGTAACTTCCTCAGTCAGCTGTGTGAGAGAAGCCACAGCAAGTGTCCTGGGTACTCCAGTCTAACCTCTTGCCCAGGAAGGTGTGCCTCCCTGCTAGGCCACCAAATTGAACAAAGAATACTGCTTATATCTCAGATTACCGGCCAAAGCTATACATACCAAAGAAAGATGAGGACAAGAGTTGAGTTTGACTTGGGAACAATGCAGATGACAAAGAGGATTTCTAAGTTAATAGAAACAAAAGGAAATTTCCCTTTATTCATTTAGTACATTAAAAAGAGCTACTTTTCTCATTATCATTTAATTGTGGTTATATATACTTAGTACTAGCTTCTTGAAACTCTTTAAAAACTCTTTGACATGAACTCAGAAGTTCTATTGGTATCAGCTTGATATTTTATGAAAAAAATTAATTTTTATATTTTTAAAAATCTATTTTATTGCAAAGATACTGTACAGAGGGGTTATATTTACATTAGTAAATTGTATTTCTCATTGAAAATTGTTACCCACTCCATTGTTGTTCTCTCTCTAACCCTTCCCTCCACTCTTCCCCCCAAACCCCCCACAATGTTGTAAAGTTCACTCTGCCATAGTGTACCCTGAGTATCATTGTTGCAATGCGTCATCTTTAGTATTTCTTTCAGCATTTTGTTATTTCACTTTCCTTCTCCGAATCAGATAAATACATATATAAGATGGAGTGTATCAGAATCAAAAACAGGAATTGCCAGGGATAAAACCAATTTGAAAAGAAAAAAATGAAATAAAGTAAGAAGAAAGAACTAGCTACAGTACTTTGGCTACATCAAGGTTCACAACTAAACAAAATAAGACCTGCTGTTTCAATATCTTGGCATTCAATTAGCATCATTTTGTCTGGTAATATATATGGTTGTAGCGCTTGAACTATTATAATCCTATGTCAGG
Source organism: Dipodomys merriami (assembly GCF_024711535.1). Classification (NCBI taxonomy): domain Eukaryota; kingdom Metazoa; phylum Chordata; class Mammalia; order Rodentia; family Heteromyidae; genus Dipodomys; species Dipodomys merriami. The sequence continues at coordinate 79,584 of NW_027202344.1, forward strand.
ACGAATTTAGGCTAATACTAATCACTGCAAATGAAGGAAATCATAGAGCCTATGTTTCTTTGGCCCAGGTTTACTTCATGTACTTCATGTAATATGATTTTTTTCAATGTCTTACCAATTGCTCATGAAAGGGACAATATCATTCTTTCTGACAGAAGCATAAAGTTCCCCTGTGTAAATATACCACATTTTCTTGACCCATTCATCTATTGAAGGGCAACTGGGTTGGTTCCATATCTTAGCTATTGTAAACAATGCTACAGTGAACATAGTTGTGCTGCTAGCTTATTGTGGTCCAGTTTGAAATCATTTGGATGAAAGCCAAGAGGTGGAATTGTTGGATCTTAGGGGAGTTCTATGTTTAATATTTTCAGGAGCCTCCATACTGCCACCCATTCCAACCAACATTATAGTAGTGGTCCCATTTAGCCACAGCCCGGTCAGAATCTGTTATTATTTGTTCTCTTGATAAAGGGTATTCTAGTTGGGGTGAGGTGGAATCCCAATGTGGTTTGGATTTGCATTTCTTTCATGACCAGTAATGCTGAGCATCCCCCTTCTCCTTTCTAGAGGCCACACTATTACAGGTTTCTAGCGTCTCACACAGGCATAGAAAGTTGTAATGTTGTGTGTTTTTAATTTTACATTCACTTTCTTGGAGAATACACTGACTCCTATAATAAAAGTTTATACTATTTCCCTTACTGAAAAAGAATTAATTTTCAAAAACTGTAGAAAAAAATCTCTTTGTCAGGGTTCTCAGTGAATACTAAGGAAACTTCTTTACTGGGAAATTTTTATTTGATTGCTTTTTGTTATGTCACTTAAACACATGTTGGATTTGTGGTTTTCCCACCAAATCTTCAACAAACCAAAAGCTATGTTGTCTCATTGGATTTCGCTTCAAAAGTAAAAAAAAAAATATTTTGACATATTTTTGATTTGATCTTTCATGGACTTTTGGCTCTTAGAATGTTAGTGGACCAGTACTCAGGCTTGAACTGAGGGTCTGGAAATCTTGCTTAGATTATTTTACTTAATGCTGTCACTCTGCTACTTTAACCAAAACTCCATTTCTTGCTAATTAATTGAAGATAAGAATCTTGCAGTTTGATTACCTTGGGTTGGCATCAAACTGTGATCCTCAGATCCCACCCTCCTGAGCAGCAAAGATTACAAGAATGATCCAGACCGTGGATATATTGTGACCCCTTTCAAACCTAAACAAGGGCAAAAAATTCTGAATCATATGTATATGGTTATTTATTTCAAAATTAGATAGTAAAATATAGACCTCTATTTTGTGTGTGTGTGTGTATGTGTGTGTGTGTGTGTATGTGTGTGTGTGTGTGTGTGTGTGTGTGATAAATATGCAGAGGGAAATGAGGATGAATCTGCGGTTTTGAGCAAAGATTTCACCTAGGGCTTTTCACAGACTAGGCTATGCTGTACAGAAGGTTGAGACTAAAAGTGAGGTAAATGTTGTCATCATCCCAATCATCTACATCCCTTGCTAACATTGGCATATCCTGTGGTGTTGTCATGGTTACTTTTTGTGTATGAGAGCCAGTACTAGAACTTGAATTCATGGCCTGGATGTCCCTTAGCTTTCTTTGTATGTTATGCTGCCACTCTGCCATTCGAATCACAGCCCTGCTTTCTGCCTTTAACTGGGTAACTGAAGGTAAGAGTTTTTTTTTTCTCAAGTTGACTTTGAACTCATATCTCTGGGTTCTGAGTAGCTAGTTTTACATGCATGAGCTTACAGTTCCTAGCGTTTCAGTATTAAGTTTACAAACTACATGCTCACACATTTCTTTTTTTTTTTTTTTTTGGCTGTTGTGGGGCTTGAACTCTGGGCCTGGGCGCTGTCCCTCAGCTCTTCAGCTCAAGGCGAGCGCTCTACCACTTAAGCTACAGCACCACTTCCGGATTTCTGGTGGTTTATTGGAGATAGGAGTCTCACGGTCTCTCCTGCCCGGGCTGGCTTTGAACCCCGATCCTCAGATCTCAGCCTCCTGAGTAGCTAGGATTACAGGTGTGAGCCTCCGGCGCCCGGCTTGCTCACACATTTCTTGCATTCAAAAATCTCACTTTCCAGGCTATCTGACAAGATGTGAAGAAATATAGTTGAGTGGATGTTACCAAATGGGCTTCTAGGCCATTAAGATCATTCTGATCGGTAACTTACCCTTCAGTCAGTGAGTTCATATTTCCCCTTTCACTCTGCTTTTTAAACTGGAACTCAGAGAAATGTTTTTGATACATCTTTCAAATATTATCTCCCAAACAGGATATATTATTTGAATGTATTTGATAATATTTCAGATGGGATAGTCCTGTGTGTCTGGATGTCTGTGGGCAGAGGCTGTCCACCTGGGCTTCATGGAACAGAGCTGATGCTTCCGGTCTGCTGGTTCCAGAGAGCAAGGTTTTCTTCCTAGCCAAGCTTTCAGTTGAGATCCTTTCATCTTAGACTGCTAATTAGCTAGGATAATAAGCATGAACCACCACCAATTGGCATGTTTTAGGAGTATTAGTTGCTTTTTATTCATATTTTTATTTCCTGGAAGGTTGATCAAGGCATTCTTATGATAAGGTGATTTGTATATACTCTGCCTATGCCATTTCTGAAATTCCTTTCCTCAGTACTAGATAAATGAATTTGATCTAAAGCTAATAGCGTCGTTTTCCTTCTGAGATTATAGGTAGATTATTTGAATCTCTTATCCTTTGTTTTGACAAAGCAATCAGGATGTTTCTGTAAAACCCTACTTCTTGAGAGCATTATAGTTAGAAGGTATCATATGCAAACTTTCATATAGTCTCTGCTTTTTCAAATATGATTTTATTGTAAAAATACTGTACAGAGAGGTTACAGTTACATGAGCAAGGTAATGAGTATATTTCCTATCAAGTATAGTTACCTCCTCCTTTGTTTTTCCCCTATCAACCCTTCCCTCTCACCTCCAGAACTACACTCCTTCGCCTCCCCCCTCCCTGCCTAAATTATCAAGTTCATTTTTCAACATAGTGTCTTCTACATCTCATTGTTACAATGGGTCAACCTGTATCTCTAGTTAACATTTGGTTATTTCCCTTCCCCTCCCAAAGCTAGAAAAATGTACATACAAGATAAAGGATACCAACCTCAAATATAGTGAAAACAGGGGTTACACTGTGGGGGAGTAACATACAAAGAGACAAAAAAATTGCATAACTTATGTTAAAAGATTGGGTGGAAGAATGATGATTGTTGAATTAATTTGATAAATATTCTATAGTTTTTAATCATTAAGGATTATTAACTCAAAGTGGGTTTTAAAAATATTCAGAATAGTGAACTTTCTCTTTCAATTTCATTGAAGAGTTGGAAGCGTATTGGTGTGAGCTCTTCTTTGAAGGCCATGTAGAATTCTGCTGTAAATCCTTCTGGTCCTGGGCTTTTCTTAGATGGGAGGTCTCTTATTGCTGTTTCTATTTCAATGCTTCATATGGGCCTGTTAAGTTGGTTTTACTCATCTTGGTTTAGTTATGGTATGTCGATATTTGCTAGGAAAAAGGTCCATTTCTGCCAAGTTCTCAAACTTAATATCAGAAAGGTTTGACTGAATTTATTTATTTGGGTGTGTTCTCTTCTTTTGCTGATAAGATTTGCTAGGGGTCTGTTGATTTTGTTAATTTTTTTGAAGAACCAACTCTTTGTTTTGTTGATTCTTTCTAGTTTTTTTGGGGATTCTAATTCGTTTAATTCTGATTTAAATTTAATTATTTCTTTCCATCTACTGGATTGAGATTTATCTTGCTGCTCTTTTCCAAGGAGATTCAGGTGTCTTATTAAATTGTTGGTTTCAGATCTCTCCAATTTGTTGATGTAGGAAATAGAAAGACTTGGAAAAAATATTAAGTGAAGTAAGGCAGGCCCAAGAAACATATTTCTCATGCTTTCCCTTATTTGCAATAACTAGTATATGTCTGAGACAAGCAGACATGATCAAATTAAGTTGTTGTTAGGTGAAATGATCCCCAAGATAAGGACTCAAATGCTTTTTCTTTCTTATGATTATTTCTAACACATTTATAAGATGATTTATTTGTTGCTTTGTATATCTCTCCCCCACTGTATAACCACTGTTTTCACTGTATTTGATGTTGGTATAACTTGTGGAGAAGAAGGGAGAAAACAAATCGTTTAACTAGGGATACAGGTAAACCCATTGCAACAATGAGATGTCCAAGTTGTTCTGTCAAAAAATGAACTTTACAACTTTGCTGGGGGGGATTGGGTGGAGGGTGGTGGAAGTAGTATGGGAAGAGATGGGACGGGGAAACCAAGGAGAAGCCAACAATGCTTGATAACAAATGTAGTCATTACCTTGCTCAGGTAATTGTAACCCCTCTGTACGGTATTTTCACCAAAAAAATTCAGAATAGTGGAATGTGGCTACTACTAAATTGATGTGTGTGTTTAGATGTTCTGATGATTAATAAAAATATATCTTTAAATTTCCAGTGTTAGACTGCTATGCTAACTGGGAGGAGACATTGGAGATGCCAGGGCTTTGAAAGCTGTAATGAAGCAGAATATCAAGGGAGAGCATTTGCTAAGGATATAATTTCCAAGGTTCATACCAAATATATTGAACTAGAATGTTAAGTGGCAAATGACTGAGCACCAAATGTTATTTGTTGGCTTCTTTGTTTTATAAAGTCCAGGGATTTGAACCTATGGCCTGGGTGCTGTCCCTTAGTTTTATCCTCAAGTCTACTGTTCTACCAGATGAACCACAGCTTCACATCCATATTTTTGGTGGTTAATTGGGGGATCAGTATTTCCAAATTTCCTCTTTGAGAATGCTTCAATCCTGATCCTCAGGTATCAGCCTCCTGAGTAGCTAGCATTCCAGTTATCAGCCACCAGAACCCTGCTAGAATCACATTTTAAAAGTATTCTCTAGGTGAATCAGATGTGTCTACCTACTATTTGAGCACTTTGGTTCCAGTGGGACATGTCAGATTTAGAATAACATCAGAATTTTTCTTCTTTAACCCGCAGCATCCCATATCTAACTTATTCCTATCTTCATTTCTAATCTTTTTCTTCATTGTACCCTTCCATTTTTACTTAACAAGCAAGCGTGTCAGTGCTGTTTCCCTTTTCTGAAGCAAGTAACATCCATTCCCATCAATGGGGTTGTACTTGCTGTTCTTATTGCGTGGAGTACCTGCTTCGAGATAACTGCATGGATGGTGGCTCTTAGGTTAACTATCTCCTCCAGAGGGAAGTTGTCACAAAACCACCAACGTCCTGTCTCTGATTTGTACAAATTATGATTTCTGGTTTTCATTTCAGCATGAATTTGAGGAGGAGAGAGCCACATTCACTTCTGTTTCTCCCACACATGTAATACTGCCTGGTCCTTAGTATGCAGGAGATCATCCTTCTCCAGCTCAATTTATTCTAGCTTCTGGTTAGCACAGCTCCTCACGCTGAAGTCTGGTGGCTAGAAGTCATTTCTTCTCATTCTTTGTGCTTGTCTGTGTCTCAATACACTGCAGGGTAAGATCAGTGCCTGACACCTAGTTGCTGTTATGGAAAGGTGGCTGTAACATCATAGAAGTTATGGCCATTGTTTTTTGAAGCTGTGTGAGAACACCCATCCCCACACAATTTCTCCAAGGCAGGTGTCTCCCATGCCCAGAAGTGCATTCTACAATTCGGCAAACTATAACTCCCTCCATGATGCACACAGTGTATATTTCCATTTCCTTAAAAAAAAAAAGAAAAATTCAGACATACCTTTGATGATTTGTCATTGAATCACTAAAACAGAGTATATAATTTTATGTATTTGTAAGTCTTTGTCCATCTCTCAGCCCTTGGCATATTTCCATGTGTTTGCAGTTTGGGAAGGGAAATAAGGTTTAATTCAGCATATGCCACGCCGACTCCAGTGGAGTCTGCTTAGCATGGGAAACCATCTATCAGACAAAGATAGGGGCTTCAGAGACCTATCTCTGAGTTTTGGGACTTCACCGAAGTCTACCTCAGAGAATGGGGCTTTACAGAAACCTATCTCCAAGTTTTGGGACTTCACCGAAATCTACCTCAGATAATAGGGCTTCTAAGAGGCCTACTCCTGGAAAAAGGCTGGCAAACTCCTAGGAAAGATGTGTTTCTGCCTTTCTTTTCCTAACTGTATAAGAGTGCCTATTAATCTTTTACTCTTTCTGCTGTTCATTGTACTTACTCATTGTCAACGTTCCCTTATTCAAAGCTCTTTCTTAAGAGTGTTAACGACTCCAATATCTGATGAGTGTCTTAAAAATATGACTAACTCACCAGAGTTAAGTTCTACCCTGGAAACCCCTCTTATGGAGGCTAGTAGACAAGCCATAAGCAAATATAAAAGTATTGGGGGTTTCACAAAGTCACTTCAGCAGAAGCAATTGTTTGTAAGAGACTTACAAGAAGCTGTAGGGCGGCTAGAACAGAAAGAATGTATGGCAATTGCTGAGATAACTACTTAGGAGAAAGAAGTTCCTGTTACTCTCTTTCATTTACTAAGAGACTTGCTAGATCTAGGCCTCCGTGACCTTACTATTAAAGAAGGAACAGGAAAGATCTTATGGGACAATTAAGGCCTCTATAGAAATAAGGTAATGGTTAGATGGTGACAAACGTCGAAACCCATTATATTTTTTAGAAATAAGCTGGAAACAAGTGCCTTTCAGGCGACCAGCTGTTGACCGTCCAAGAACGAAGCCTTGCAGCAAGATTGTGTAACCTTTTGCCCTTTCTTACGGAGACTTTTTGCTATAAAAGTTTGTTATCCTCTGAATTAAATCGCACTCAGCACTCAGCACTCAGCACTCAGCATCCACTCCTAATGTGTGTGAGTTGTCTGTTTGCCATCTCCCCGTCCTATTCCAGGTTCCTCCCCTAGGTGTCCTCCTTAGTCCTGACAGAACCCCGGTCCGCGGCAAGCATAGTTAGAAACACTTTTGGAGGGAATACCAGCTTTTCCTCCAATGTTCTACAGATGGCCATCTTGGTACAGGAACTGAGTAGACTGTCATAGGATAAGAGGCTTGTCCTGATTTGTACTGACTTTCCTCTTGGGTCAGGGAGTATGATCCCACTGCATGTGTGGCTCTGTTACACCGGAGGGCCCAGGCCTCCTCTCAAAATCTAATGCCATGGGGGTAAGAGAGACTAAAACTCAGAACCCAGTTTCCCACATCACTAGGATTACAGGCCTGAGTCTTATGTACTCAATTCATACCTGTTTTTTATACATAATGTAGTCAGTTTCATTATATTTACTTCATAGATATACAAATATATGTATATATTTATTCATCTATTTATAATCAGTTATATCTAGAAACACACAAATACATATTCACATAATTATAATCTGTTATATTACCACTTTCCCCAATAATGATTTACACTAATGTTTTGTAAAAAAAAACCCAAGACTGAATATGTTAAATGACGTTGTATTATGAGAAAAACATATTCAATCTTATATATCATATAATATACTACTTATAATGTAAAGAACATAACAAGTATTTACGTGTAACTGATTTTATTTTGGATTTTTGGTTGCTGATTTTGTCTTTGTCCATGTATATAAGCCTTCTTTCTTCTATTGATGATGGCTTTTACTTTCCAGTATAGATATTTCCTATGTATTTTGAAAAATATTTTCAGCCCTCAGTAGAGTTTTGATATTATTGGAGCCAAATTTTTCGATATTTCCCAAATCATAATGAATGTGTATACAGACTTGACTCACTGTTGGAAGAGAGTCAAACATACCACTATACGTATTGTAGCATTTGTCCCAATTGACAGATGAGATTCTAGGACATCTGATCTGTTATGTCCTAGAGCTTTTGTAGGCACTTTATCATCCCATGCAGGCATGGGCTGACTTCCTTGACACTCCCTGTGCATTTAATAGTCCCCTTTATATCCAGTAGGCTCTCTTGTACAGCCCACTGTCACTCTGTGTTTTTCCACACACAGAACACATGTGCACGGTGCTTTAGATTGTAGGTTGAAAAAAATATATTTAAGATTCAAAATTGTATAACATAAATATTTTAATAACGTTAGAAAAATAAGTAGAATGAACATCTTACAACAATCACGACAAAAAGAAAAATAAAGATTTTCCCAATTAGAGGGGAAGGAATCTCTAAATATAGATTGGCCTCTAAGTTCCTTCAGGCAGAACTTCTGCCTCAGAGTCTTCCAAGGGATCTCAATAAAGACAGGATTTTCTTCCTGAATGGAGAAGGGATGGATTCCAATTTCGAAATTGGAAATTGGATCCCCTCTAGCAGGCCAGATTGGACTGGATATTCTGTGAGGACAGATTCCCTTTCCTCAACTGAATTTAGTCTTTGGACCTCACTATTGGTTTTCCTGAACATAGACTGGGGTCATTTTCCATTAGCACACATTTATCCTGCACACCAAGACCAGTGTTTTTTGACTGGTTTGGAAATGATCTAGGTGAATTGTAAACATCAATGGAAGACATTCTGGATCATCTTATTCCTTGGTGGTATATGCAGGTACACCTGCATCACATGTGGGATTCAGAACCAGTGGTATGTCCACAAGACTCAAAACCTGTTTAGGCCTTTCTACAAATTGAAAAAACCCTCTATGTTCATGTGTTTTCTGGAGTCCAGTGATGGTTTCCGATCTCCATCACAGTAACCATAGGCAACATATATGAAGGGTTCTTTATCTGGAGTTCAGCAAGTACTTCTCTATTGTGGTGCAAACCTGAGAATAAAAATAGGTACAGGAGTCTTAGCGTAGACTCTAGAAGTTAAGGTGTGACTAAACTTCTATGAGGATCTAATGGGGGAAGCTGTAGAAATTGAATTTGGAATCACCACTGATGAGAAGACAATGTCCTAATAAGTGGCTACATCCGATTTCTTTCAAAAGGAGAACAGACATTACCTGGCAGAGAATAACATAAAAGGATATTTTGCCAAGCAGGGTAGTACTAAGGGCTCTTGGCCAATCAGGCCCACCCCTACAGACCTAGGTTCCATCCCTACTCACAAGCTCTGAGGCATCTAAACAAGGACTTCTTGCTCTTTTTCTTGATCTCATTGGTCATGCATTGCTCCAGCTGGTCCAGAAGAATATGTAAGTGGAAGAGCAGGTCTGAGGAGGGCATGTTGAGCTTGACATACTGTGTAAATTTTTTCAGGGTGTCAATGTCCTTGTGCTCATAGAAATCATCAGGGTAGAAGTCCATCCACATAGTGAAGATGGAACAAACGATGCTGTTGGCAGATTGTTGACAAGGAAAATGAGAGTCTGCCCTCCCATCCTGAGTCTTCTACTATGGACCCTTTCTGTCAGGACTTGCATTTTGGCAAGACTTGCATGTTGGGAAGTGCAAGAGACTCTTTAAAGCAGGATGTTTCTCAAAACCAAAGTAATCATTGCCCATTTGTTAAGAAATGGAAAGACTTGTAAAAAATTATATTAAGTGAAGTAAGCCAGGCCCACAGAAACATAGGTCCCATGGTTTCCCTTATTTGCAATAATTAGTACATGTATGAGACAAGCCAAAATGGTTAGATAAGTGCATATTAGGCAAAATGAACTCCAAGATAAGGACTCAAATATTTTTTTCTTTCTTGCTATTGTTTCTAAGATGATTTATAAGATGTTTATAAGATGATTTCTTTGTTGCTTTGTATGTTCCTCCCCCTATGGCATAACCCCTGTTTTCACTGTATTTGATGTTGGTATAATTTGTGGAGGGGACGGGAGAAAACAATTTTTTTTTGTCTGTCGTGGGGCTTGAACTCTGGGCCTGGGCACTGTCCTTCAGCTCTTCAGCTCAAGGCGAGCGCTCTACCACTTGAGCTACAGTGCCACTTCCGGTTTTCTGGTGGTTTACTAGAGATAGGAGTCTCAAGGTCTCTCTTGCCCGGGCTGGCTTTGAACTGCGATCCTCAGATCTCAGCCTCCTGAGTAGCTAGGATTACAGTCGTGAGCCACCAGCGCCCGACTAGAAAACAAATTTTTTAAATAGGGATACAGGTGGACCCATTGCAGCAATGAGATGTACAAGATGTTATGTCAACAAATAATCAATGAAAAACCTTCAAAAATCAGTTTGCAATTTCCAATCTCTGGATAAGAACTTCAGATACAACATTGCCTAAGATTTTGTGCATGTATAATGTGTCTGGGAGTATTGTGTATATGTGTGAATGTGTGTCTGTTTATATGTGTGTTTTAGGGCTTGAACTAAGGGGTATATGACAATCCTGAGCATCTTGCCCTTGAATCTAGTGCTCTACCAATTGTGCCACAATTCCATTGCTCCTCTTCAAGTTTTTTGTAGTGACCTGGATAGATGATATTCATAAAATTTCCTGTGCAGGCTGTCTGAATTAAATCTCAGGTCTCAGCCTTCTAATTATTTAGAGTTATAATTATGAGCCTCCCGAAAAAAGCAATTTTACCAGAGACAGTGGAGTGAGAAAGCTTTGTTACTAGAGCAAGTTTCAGTCCAGCTTCACAAAACTCTATATAAAAAAAACAGCAACAGTAAAACCCTATATAAAATATAATAATAAAAAAGATATAATTAGAATACAATTTAGTGATAGAGTCTGCTACCATAACTTTCAGGAAACCTTCGTCTTAATGATTTAGAATCATAAAATCAAACAAAATGAGATAATTTTAGTAGACCATGACTTTTTAATTCTATCTTATGGTAATTTCAAAACAAAAGGAACAGGAAAAATATTCATATTTATAAGGAGAATGTAAAGAAGATAAAAGATGGCAGATTATGAAATGGAAATTTTACATTGCAGGAAAATTATTGTCTGGTACTGTCATGGTGAATATATGATAATATTCTTCAGAGCAGCAATACATAAATATATATGTAATACACATAGTCAAGGTTGTCCCTATCTCTATCAACTTCTAGTACATATTATCAATGAATTCATGTTTATGGTATATTCCAAAATAACTAGCAGAGTCAGGAGGTTACATTAGATTCAATGTTTTAGGAGATAAACATGCTAATTATATTGGTCTGATTATTCCATATACTAAACAGGTAGTATGTTATCATTGTACTCCCTAAGTATGTACAAACACTATATCAAAGTGAAACAGAATACAAAAAGATTTTTGAAGGCATTTGCCTGTAAAGCTAGCTATTTTGGACATCAGTTCTAGACCAGTGTACTTTTACCTGCAACGCTCCTCAACCCCTGACTATGTTTGATAGAATACATCTATCATCCCAGGTCCATGGGCAGGCTGAGAGCAGGAGGATTTCAATTTCATGCCATTCTAGGCAAGAACTTCCACATGGCTTCATCTCAACCAAAGAATGTTCAACACTGGTTAGCACCTATCAACCACACCTAGGGAAAAATAAAAATAAGTGCATTGTAGAACCAGAAATAAACAATATTAAAACATGCCAATTCAAACCATCATAAACAAGACATACCTACTGTTTGTTTCTCATACCTATAATAATTCTAACTATAGCTAGGATTACAAATGTGAGCCAGAGGCGCTAAGCAATTCATCATTTTAAAAATGACTATTTGAAACCAGGTGCCAATGGCTCAGGCCTGTAATCCCAGCTACTGACGAGGCTATGATCTGAGGATCGCTGTTCATAGCCAGCCCAGGGAGAAAAGTCCCCATAAGATTCTTATCTCCAACTAAAAACAGAAGTGGCTCTGTGGCTCAAGTGGTAGAGTGCTAACTAATTTGAGCACAGAGTCTCAGCAAGTGTGCACAGGGCCCCACAAGAGTTCAAGCCCCACAACCAATAAAAATAAATAAATAAGCATTTAAATATCTGAGTTTATTGTGAATTTATAAAATGACATCTGTGGTATGCAATTCTACAGACTACTACAGATTTCATTATATTTGTAATTAGAAAAAGTAGCAGCACTTCAATAAAGGACACTTTTTCATAAACTATGGCAGAATGTTTTCTAATTAGAGGAAATTGCTGGACTCATATATACTATTTTTTGTTGGTTTTTGTTTTGTTTTAAGAACAGGATAAGAACCTCATTTCTGCCAATGGCCATTTGAATATGTATAACATCATTCACAGGCCATGCAGAATTAACAGCAAAGACAGACAGGACACAGTCCACTGGCAATAAACCTACATGTCTGTATGCCATGTACCAAATGATTTTGTTTAACTTATGTGTCCCTATACCTGCCTTCCTCAAAATACAAGCATGTTCCACCAATTCAGATTTGAGCCAGGCAATATGTAGTGTTAGTGCCAAGAGTTGAAGAAAATTGTGACAGAGCAGGAAGTATGAAACCACCATTTTAGTAGATGGACAATGGGGGCTCAGGCCTATAATCCTAGCTACTCAGGAGGCTGATGATCACAGTTTAAAGCCAAATGGAATGAGAAAATCTGTAAGACTCTTCTCTCCAATTAACAACCAAAAAATAATCAAGGGAGCTGTGGCTAAGGAGGTAGAGTAGCCTGCATTACAAAAACTCAGGGGCAGCACCCAAGCCCTGATTTCAAACTGAAGGTGAGGTACATAAACAAAAGCAATACACAACAACAAAAAAACAGAAATTTGGAGAAAGCTCAGGAAAGGATGGCATTGTCTACAAGACAAATGTACACGTTACATTAATTGTGAAATGGTCACCTCTCTGTACACACCTTAGCAACAATTACATTTAAAAAATATCTGAGAAATCAAGAAGTCATGGTACATGATGAGGTGCATCTGCTTTCCAGAATTTGAAAGTCCAATCATTTGACTTGGTGGCATACAGGTTGAATTGCCCAGCTTGATGAGAAAATATGAAGCCAGAGATCCTTTCAGATTGTCCCACCAACTCTTCTATGACTTTAAGCAAAAAAAAAAAAAAAGAAGAAGAAGCAAAATAGACTTTAAGGTTAATTAAAGATTAAGGTTAACTACAGATGCCAAGACTTATACTGTTAAATGATGAGTGAGCAGATATTCTTTGTAGATACTGAAGTCATATGTGTCATAAAAATATCCAGGGGAAAAATATCCACGGATTCATAACTAGAAACTCCAAAGTGTCAAGTATATTAATTAGATAGGTTTCATTAGGGAGACGATGAAGATAATACCACGCTGTATTCAGTCAGGTAATGTATTTTATTTACCAAACTGCTGCCACCCCCATGCATGGTGGAGAGACGTGCCAGAAAAAAGGGTGACCCAACCACTTGCCAGGACTTATCTAGGCCAGGGACTGAATGAGGTGTGGCCAGGCAGGGGAAAAGTGTGGCTACACTGGATCTGGATGTGACCACAGGGCCGGGGACTCTCCTCTGGTCAGATACCTAGGTAACACGGATAAACTGTGAAAACTTAGGCAAGATGTAGGGAGGCTGCAGGCAGACCTATTACCAAATATAGATCCTACCTCTACCACGTGACTCCTCAATCCAAACTATTCATTCTCAATAAATTTCTTTCTTTGTTTCTTTGTTTCTTTGTTTCTTTGTTTGTTTGTTTCTTTCTTTCTTTCTTTCTTTCTTCCCTCCTTCCTTCTTTCTTCCTTCCTTCCTTCCTTTCTTTCTTCCTTTCTTTCTTTGTTTCTTTGTTTCTTTGTTTCTTTGTTTCTTTGTTTCTTTCCTCCTTCCTTCCTTCCTTCCTTCCTTCCTTCCTTCCTTCCTTCCTTCCTTTCTTTCTTTCTTCTTGTCTGTTTCTCTCTCTTTCTTTTTATTTCTCTTTCTGTCTTTCTTTCTTTGTCTTTCAGTCTTTCTTTCTAGGCAGAGAATTAGCCTCTTGTGTTGCTGAGATTAATAGCATGTTTCACCATGATCTACTTGTTTGTTGAGATTGAGACTACATAAATTTTTGTTAGGATATGTTGAAATTGTGATGTATTTATTTCTGATTGCTAACAATGACTATAGATGTGAGCCAGTACATCAAACCATTCAACGACCTTTATCCTACATGCAAGACATGGTTTGTTTTCCCAAATGACATACAAGTTGACAGACAGAAAAAGTAAGTCCTTAATTCTGGTCAAGAGGTGTTTTTAATGTGAAACAAAATTACTAATCAAAATATCTGACTAGGACAATTATACTTTCAAACTTACCCTACATTTTAATGTCAAATCACCTATATTAGCATTAATGCCAGAGCTTAACTCAACTTGCCCTATATCATTTATTTCTGTCATATATTCTAGAAGTAGGCAGAACTGGAGCTCACAATAATAACTAAAGGTAGAATTTGAGAGCATCTCAGTTTAGAATCAGTCTAGGAAGAAAAGTATCACCTATATCACCCTACTAGCTAGGGATATTGTAATGCAATCATGATTCGGGCTACATGGCAGACATAAGTAATTAGGAGTATAAAATCTTTTGGACAGGGTGCAAAAATTGCTAATCTATGAGTAAAGTAACTCAAACAAAAAAGGATTGGTGGACTGACTCAAGTGGTGGAGTACCTGTCTAGCAAACACAACATCAAAATGCAAATCAACTTCCTAAAGTTAAAATAAGAAAAGGAAAGGAAAGAAAGAGCAACTCATAATGAGTATGTGTTCAATGTAAAGATTTACACTACATTATTGTAGTAATAAATGCCATCATTGATCTCTAGGGACAGGCACATTTTGTGTCAGGCCTAAATGAAAACTATAACACACTATATACAAAGCTTTAGTAAAACATAGTTCTTGCTTACAATGGTGAGCATTTAAGTTTGCATGTGCAGTAGTATTGAAGCCGTGTGGAGGTGTGTAGAAGTCTATCCTTCTGATGAACTTGCCATGATGAAATTGCCTAACCATACAGTTCACTGGACAGATCCTGCTTATATATATATACATATACATATACATATATATGTATATATGTACATACATATATTCATACATGTTTATATACATATGTATATTTAGTGACATGTAAGCAAAAATAAAATTTGCAATGAATAAATTTGAAAAACAGATAATTTTCCCAAAGACTTATTTTACCTAAATCAATTCATTTCTTAAAGTCTCCAATGCTATATCACACTTAACATAGTTGCTGATCCCTTTCAACTTTTTTATGATATTGTTTTTCTTTGGTTTTCAGATGAAAAAACCCTGCCATTAAATATACTTTAATGAAATTCCTGTCCTTAGAAAATGAAAGTCAGTTTGTGCCTTCCTGTGTCATCAATTCTTTTTATTCTTTCAAGTATATATTCTCAGACTTAGACCTGTAGATCTCTCTCATTCTCTTCCAATAGTACCTTATTGGTAGGAGAAAATGAAGGATCATTCTGTTACTTTGGGAGCTTCTGTTATTAGTCACTGTAATAAGGATTATGAAAATGGAACTCTGAACTTATTTAGAGAGATGACTTGAAAGTTACCTTTCTACACATTCATGCTCCTCATTCAACTAAATCACAGAATTTAAAATAAGTAACATTTTAGCTGGTCGCCAGTAGCTCATAATTACAATCCTAGGTATTCAGGAGGCTGAGATCTGAGGATGGTGGATCAAAACTAATCCTGGTAAGAAATCATTGAGACTCTTACCTCCAAGTAACCACCAGAAAACCAGAAGTGGCACTGAAGTTCAAGTGGTAAAGCTCTAGCCATGATCTGAAGAGCTCAGGGACAGCACACACACCCAGAGTTCAAGATCCATGACTGACAAAAAAAAAGTAAAAAAGGGGGGGAAAGTATCATTTGAAGGCTAATATTCACATATACACAAAATTGTCTAGAAATATAACTATACCTTATAATATCTTACCAAGCTGATAATGCGAATAATTATTTGCCGTGTAAGGCAGCAACTTTACGCATTTTCACACAACATATAACTGCTAGTATCATAACCCAAAACCAGGATAAGAAATCTAATATCTGCTACCATATTTTAAATTCCTTTGCCTAATACTGTTTACTTGTCTTGGTAATTAGTATGACATCTATGACAAATATAAATTTTGGGATAAAACATTTACCAGAAACATACATCTGTTGAGGGGCATTTGGTTTGCTTCCATATCTTAGCTGTGGTAAACAATGCTGCAGTAAACATAGTTGTGCTGGTAGCTTTAGGTTTCCAGTTTTATCTATTTTCTTGAAGATGCTGTGATTTCATTATTATGTCTGGCTAAATAATTTATCATTGTTTATATATGCATATATATAATACAATTTATTTAATTAATGATTACAGAACATGTAGCTTAATTCTGTAGTTATTTATGTTTTTTATGTGGGAGAAGGAAGGATGGAAATAATGATGTTTGGACTGAGAAACATGCTCTTTAGGCAGGCACTCTAGTATTTGAAACATCCTCTCAGCTGCTCTTTTATAACTATTTCAATAATGTATTATATCTAAAAATTAAAATGTATATACATTTGAAAAGGTGTTCTTTTTCAGTATCTATATTATTACTTATTACAGTGATACATTTAACATGTCATGTGAGTGTGGGGATGTATGTGAGCATGAAAATGCATGCCTGTTTTTATATGTAGCTAACTCTAAGGAAACTGAATTTATGTGACATATAGGATTCAAATAAAGGTTTCAGACCTGTAAGTTGCTAAATTGATGTATATGTCCAGTATGTGGAGTATGATTTCAAGATCAAATTTTGGTAGGTTTCATACCAAGTAAGTAGATGTTTCTAATCCAAAATCATAAGGAATAAAACAGCTAATCTTTTTTATAATAATCCAATCTTAGTACTCCAGACATTGTAATAAGTTGAAAAATTTCCTGAAAGTATGATGGGTCAGTAGTAATCCTTTAAGAACTCTACATTTTCCCCAAAATCTTCAGATATACTCTTTGGATATTAATTACAAATATATTTATAAACATACAGATATAATATGATCTTATATATGTAAATATATGTATATAAGGGAAATATATTATACATTAATTATATTTAAATGTGTACCATAAATATTGATTTATTTTTAAATGTAATTCATCCCATCATATAATATATGTGTGTGTATATATATATATATATATATATATATTATCTTTTTTGGTCAGTCATGGGATATCAATGTCTAGTGCGTGGGAGTCCCTGGTTAAGGGTCACGAAATCACCAGAACACTGGGGATGCAGAGTGCAAACAGCAATTGCCACTGCATACTATACTTTATTTTAGTGGTTATTTAAAGACAAGCAAGTATGATTTTGCCAAGATTTAGTCAGAAGACATTCACACAAAAATTTCAACAGATACATTTTTACTTAACCTATGAGACAATGTCTTGGTATATTATTATCTAAACTATTTTAGAGCAAGCTCAAACCACTTTGCCAATCTCAGGAAAATGTTTGACCAGCTGTTCATCTATGGTTAAGCAAGCAGAAGAGCTACTTCCTCAAATCCCAGGAGTCTGTGACATGTGTTTTGAGATAGGGAGCGAGAACATTTTCCCTCTCTAGTCCAGCATGCCAAGAACTTTCCTAATACTCAATCATAGTCCTCAGCTAATCCTGAGGCTGTAGCCTGCATCATTCTGCCTCTTCAATATAGACCCTGATTCTTCACAATTTCCTACTTTTTTCTTTTGTTTTAAAAGTAAAGCTTTTCACAGGGTTATCATAGAAGCTTGCATTGGTTTCATAAGAATCAAATATAACAGTACAAGTATAAAGAAAATAATAACAATCATAATTCCCATACCACTAGCAGTATGCGAAATACTTTGTAGTATTCCTTTCAGATCCAACCATTCCAACTGTTTAATAAATGCATCAGCAATATTAGAAGCATCATCATTTGCAAATTGTTTACCAAAATGTCATGTATATTAAATTGTAACTAAGCAATCAATTGAGCAGCAGTAGAATTTCCAGATA
Organism: Dipodomys merriami; assembly: GCF_024711535.1. Lineage (NCBI taxonomy): Eukaryota > Metazoa > Chordata > Mammalia > Rodentia > Heteromyidae > Dipodomys > Dipodomys merriami. The sequence goes on from NW_027202344.1 coordinate 97,518, forward strand.
AATACTGCTGTATTACATTTCAAGCATGTATAGATTCATTATATTTTACATTAGTAATGCAAAAGTTAGTAGAATTTCAATCACATTTTAAAAATAACTGTTTTTCAACAACCAATAACTTCTTTCCTAACTATCCCACGGTCTGTTTAAGAATATTAATCTGTGTTTGTAATCGAGCATCAATTTCTACCAGTGAGACCCACAATTCATGTGAATCCTGGTGCCATTCTTCCACAAAATGTTTTTTTTGTAAGAAAGTGTGTTGGGCAATTCCAGACACCACAGCAAAAATGATAATAGGAATTAAGCTTAAAATCACAGCTACAATGGCTCCAATCATATGCTTTGTAGGTTTTAGTAGCTTGGTAAAAAGTTCAATAACAACATTATCCAAAGGATTTTGGGACCATTCTCTTCCTAATTTAACAGGTAGCCAAATATGAGTTCTTTGTTGTAAAATCATAATACTATCACTGTCATTAAAATTAAGGGAGGAATTAACGCAAGAATATAGGCGACAATTAAAACAAGAAATAGTAGGAGAAAATGTAAAATTTTCCCAATAAAAATAAATAAGGCAGAGGTACACAAGCAGTTACATCATAAGATTTGTGCAAAGTAAAATTATAAATGGACGCAGAGTTCGCCGTCCCCGAAACCATCCATTTGATAGCATCACGGGTTTCAGCTCCACTGTACCTTCCAAAGATGAATCTGAACAGCAGTGGGTGCAGCCAGGAAAGCCCATCGAGCATCTGCAATAATTCCATTTCCCCAGGCCATCAATCGAGCTCCAGTAAGCGATCCATTAATGGCATCGGGCATCCTAGTAACGTTAGATAAATCACATCTGGTAATATTTCATTCTGAATATGTGTTAATAAACTGTCGAAAAGGCCCCCAATTAATAAAATTATTGAACGTTTTTCCAAATGTTCCTCTACACTCTTGCTACATAAAAGGCTGATATTTTAAATCAATGTAAGTAATATCAGGGCACATAGGTAAGGATAACTCACCATCAAAGGTGATACTTTCCCAGCTACTATTGATGGACCAAGTAGTTAATCACTGCAGCTGTGTTCTAGAATTGGAATTGTGTTTCCCAGGTAAAACCAAATGTTCCCAATTGATAACTAAACATGGAGGAGGCCCCAGAGAAACAGGCAAGGAATGAGTATAGTAAGTAAAATTTAAAAAGCTACCATCATCCTTATTGTAAAATGTCAAATTATTCCAAGGAGGAGATAAAACACCAGGAACACTATAGACAGTTAGATCCATGTCTCATGTCTCCCCAAACAACAGGTTCCAATAAAGGAGGGATAGGAACAAAGGCCTAATAACTTACATTAGTATTAGCATGGACAGAGTTTAGAGTAAACAGGGCACACATGGCCAGGAACAAGTTCTTGGCCGTGACAGGTTTACCAGTGTGTTGTAACATCTTTTGTCTTTCTCCAGTCAACATTTTAACCTGCCCCCAGGTGGGCAGTGGCGATTCTTCTTCCTCAACTGGTGGCCGATTCCTTGCAGGATACGGGGCTGCCCTCACTGGGCCGTGTCTGTATCCATTGGGCAGGAAACCAGTATTGTTTGCCATCCTGTGTAGACAGATAACCATATCATCGCCCCTTATGTGATAATGTTCCTAGTTGCCATTCTGTGTCCAGTGCAATCTTAATCCATACAGGAGCATTTATATAAGGTTTTACTGATATTTGATCAAAATGGAGCTCAGCTCTAGTTAAAATGTCTCCTTGTGGTAAGTTTAAAAATTTAAGAGGAAAAAGAGGTTGATGTAAAATTATTTTAGGATTTTGCATGGAAAACAACAACATAGCCTTACCTTCATCCAACTTTTCTTCCTTTTTAATTTTTTAATTTGTTGTTTTAGTGTGCCATGAACTCATTCAATAATGGCTTGTCCTTGGGAGTTATATTCTATTCCTGTAATATATACCACATCATAAAGTTCACAAAATCTTCTAAATTTAATATTTTTATAGGCTGGTCCATTATCAGTCTTTATTTTGGTAGGCACTCCCATAATGGCAAAAGCTTCCAATAAGTGTTCTATTACATGGTTAACAGTTTCTCCCATAAAGGCAGAAGCCCAAACAAATTTGGAATAAGTATCTTTTATAACATGTACAAAGGAAAAATGTCCAAAGTCTTGTACATGGGTTATATCCATTTGCCAGAGCTCATTAGGTTGTAATCCTCGAGGATTTACTCCAGCAGGTACAACTCTCAAATGCATTGGTCTGCAGAGAGTCCACCTTTTTATAATTTTTTAGCTTGAGAATAAGATATTTTATAATGCATATGTGAATGGCCAGCATTTGTATGTAAATGAGCATGATCCTGTTCAGCAGAAGCAAAACTAAATAATTTATCAACCTGATTATTGCCATATACAAGGTACCTATATAACGAAAAGTGAACCCTAATGTGAGTTACAAACACTTTGGCATTACGTTGTTGCAGTAATGCTTGTAATTGTTTAAATAATTGATTTAGCTGGGGTTTAGATGAATTTGTAACAGCAGTGACTATATTAGTCACAACTCCAATAGCATAGGCAGAATCAGTAACAATATTAATATCTCCCACATAAGCTTGCAACACCTTAATAATAGCAAAAAGTTCATTTTGTTGAAATGATGCTAAAGTAGTTGTTTGTACCCAATATTTATTTGTTGTCCAGTAAGCACTTTTTGTTTTGGAGCCATCTGTAAAAACGGTAAGACCAGTTGGAATAGAGGCCTTGGTAATTATATCATTAATGACAAATTGTTGTTTACGCAAGCAATCCCACAATCTACCTTTGGGAAAATGGTAGGAAAATTGCCGAGAAAAATTTGCTAATGCTGTTTGCAGCATTTGAGACATGTTTAACAAATATTCTACTTGGTGTTTGACAAAGGAAAAATAATTTCAAATAAATCATACCCCGATAGGGAAAATACCCATTGCCTGGCCTGTTGAATAATAATTGCCAACTGTTGTTCATAAGGCATAATATTTTTGGTAAATCAATCCCATGTATAAATCCATTCTAATGGTAGCTCATTTTGTCCTATAATTCCTGTTGGGTATTTTTATGTATCGAAAACATATAAATTTATGGGTTGATTCAGCGTTACTCAATGTAAAAACATTACTTTTACTTTCTGTTTTACAAATTGTAATTATCTTTCAGCTTCCTTAGTTAAAGTTCTTTTGCTATGTAAATCAGGCTCCCCTTGTAACATTGAAAACAAATTATGTAATTGATAATTAGGAATTCCTAAGACCAGCCGCATCCAATTAATATCTCTGAATAGCTTTTGAAAATATTTTAACGTATGTAATTGATCACGTCGTAAAGATATTTTTTGAGGTTCACTATTTGTCTAGAAACAACATATCCTAAATATTTTACCACCGTATCTTTTTGTGTTTTTTTCAGGTGCTATTATTAATCCAAAATCTTTAAATATAGAAGGTCAAAAATGTAACACCATTTCTAATTCTGTCATATTTGGTCCTGCAAATAAAATATCATCCATATAATGAGAAATATTAATGTGAGGACATTTTCGTTTAACAGGTTTTAAGGACTTATCAACATACATCTGACATATAGTTGGGGAATTCATCATTCCTTGGGGCAACACCTTCCATTGGAAGTGCTGATGATAGGCTTGATGATTTATTTGTGGTAAAGAAAAGGCAAATCTTTTACAATCTTTTACATGTACAGGAATGGTAAAAAAGCAATCTTGTAAATCTATTACTATTATTGGCCAATTTTAAGAAGCATGACAGGCGACCATATACTAGGTTGTAAAGCCCCCGTAGGGTACATGGATGCATTAATTTCTCGTAAATCAGTCAGCAATCTCCATTTCCTAGACTTCTTTTTAATAACAAATATTGGAGACTTCCATGGTGACATAGTTGGCTCAATATGTCCTTTGTTTAATTGTTCTTCAACTAATTGGTGAGCTGCTTCTAATTTTTCTTTTGATAAAGACCATTGTTCAATCCAAAGAGGTTCCTCAGATTTCCATAATATCTTTATGGGCTCCATCTAAAAATGTTAAAATTGAATATGAGCTCCCCATTTTTCCAGTACATCTCAACCAATTATGATAACTGGAACTTCCATAATATAAGGTTTAAGGACAGCTGTCTGTCTGTCTTCTGAGGTTATAGCAATATATGACACTGCTTGTCCCATAAAATTTACAGGACTATTGCTAACTCCTTTAATATTACAGGGAATTATTTTATATACTAAATGATTAGGTCATTCATGAATGTTAACAATTGTAATATCTGAGCCAGTATCTACTAGTCCTGTCAATATCTTTCCCTGAATATTAATTTTAATCTTAGGCTGCGTTTTAGTAATATGAGTAGTCCAAAACACATTTTGTTGGTTAATACTTCCAAATCCCCCAATGCGCTGTTTAAATGAGTTTCCAATAGATATATATGGTAATAACAAAATTTGAGCAATTCCTTCTCCCTTTTTAAAGGAAATATCTGCAGCAACTGACATTAAAATTTTTATTTCCCCAATGTAGTCAGCATCGATAATTCCTTTTTTTTTTTTTTTAATTGTATTTTATTTTATTTGAGAACATACTGTACAGAGGGGTTACAATTACATGGGCAGGATAATGCATACATTTCTTACCAAGCATTGCAGCCTCCTCCTTTGTTTACCCTTCACTTCCCTTCCCCGCCTCCCCCCTCCCCCCACCCAATTTTACCCCCCTCCCCCCCCACACCGAAATTGTAAAGCTGGTTTTGACATGACATTTTGTACTTCTCATTGTTGCAACAGGTCCCCCTGAATCCTTAAACGCCTTGTTTGTCCCCATCTCCTCCACATGTTATACTGACATCAAATATAGTGAAAGCAGGGGTTACACTGTGGGGGAGGGACATACAAAGCAACAAAGAAATAATCTTATAAATGCATTAGAAACACATGCATGAAAGAAACAAAAACATTAAAATACATATTTAAGGGTTCTTTTTCCTAACATTACATTATCTGGCCTTTTCCACTTGACTCATACCTATACTAGATATTGCAAATAAGGGAAACCATGGGACCTATGCTTCTTTGGGCCTGGCTTACTTCACTTAATATAATTTTTTCCAAACCTTTCCATTTCCTAACAAATGGGGAAATGTCATTCTTTCTGATGGAGGCATAGAATTCCATTGTGTATATATACCACATTTTCTTGATCCATTCATCTACTGAGGGGCATCTGGGTTGGTTCCATATCTTAGCTATGGTAAATAGTGCTGCAATAAACATAGTTGTGCTGGTAGCTTTAGTGTGGTCTTGTTTGTAAACATTTGGGTAAATGCCCAAAAGTGGGATTGCTGGATCATAGGGGAGATCTATGTGAAGTCTTTTGAGGAACCTCCATACTGCTTTCCAAAGTGGTTGAACAAGTTTACATTCCCACCAACAATGAAGTAAGGTACCTTTCTGTCCACATCCCCTCCAGCATCTGTTGTTATTAGAGTTCTTGATTTTTGCTGTTCTAACTGGAGTGAGGTGATATCTCAATGTTGTTTTGATTTGCATTTCTTTTATGGCTAGGGATGTTGAACATTTCTTCATGTGTCTATTGGCAATCCTTCTTTCTTCTTCAGAGAAGCTTCTCTTTAAGTCTTTTGCCCACTTATTTATTGGGCAGTTGTTTCTTTGAGGATTTGTTGTTGGGTGGTTTAATTTTTTGAGTTCCAAGTATATTTTAGATATGAGACCCTTGTCCGTTGTATGGCTAGTAAAGATCTTCTCCCAATCAGTGGGCTTTCTATTGATCTTGCCAGCTATGTCATTTGCCCTGCAGAAGCTCTGCAATCTTATGCAATCCCATTTGTCCAACTTTTCTTTGATTTGTTGTGCTTCCGGGTCTCTATTCAGAAAATTTCGACCTGAGCCAAGGAGACCTAGGGTTTCTCCTATTCCATCCTGTAATGTTTTCAGAGTGTCTGCTTTGAGTTCAAGGTCTTTGATCCATTTGGAGTTGATTCTGGTGCAGGGTGATATATAAGGATCTAGCTTTAGTTTTCTACATGTAGTTAACCAATTTTGCCAGCACCATTTACTGAAGAGGCTGTCTTTCTTCCATTCTATTGTTTTAGCTTCCTTATCGAAGATTAGATGGCTATAGGTCTGTAGGTTCATTTCTGGGTTTTCAATTCTATTCCATTGGTCCTGAGGTCTGTTCTTATGCCAACACCAAGCTGTTTTGATTACTATGGCTTTATAGTAGAGTTTGAAATTTGGTATTGATATTCCTCCAGCAGTGTTCTTTCCGTTGAGGAGCATTTTTGCTATTCGGGGTCTTTTATTGTTCCATATGAATTTTTGGATTGCCTCCTCTATTTCCTTGAAGAATGAGGGTGGAATTTTGATAGGTATCGCGTTGAATTTGTAGATAGCCTTGGGAAGTATTGCCATTTTCACGAAGTTAATCTTGCCAATCCAGGAGCATGGGAGGTTTTGCCATTTTTTAAGTTCTGTGTTGATTTCCCTTTTCAAGATTTTAAAGTTTTCATCATAAAGGTCCTTCACTTCTTTGGTTAAGTTAATTCCTAGGTATTTTATGTTTTGTGGGGCTATTACAAATGGAGTTGCTTTCCTAATTTCAGCCACACTTTTCTCATTGTTGGCATATAGAAAAGCCATTGATTTTTGGGGGTTAATTTTATATCCTGCTACTTTGCCAAAGTTTTGAATCAGCTTGAGTAATTTGGGAGTGGAGTCTATGGGATTCTTTAAATACAAGATCATGTCATCTGCAAAGAGGGAAAGTTTTATTTCTTCTTTCCCTATTTGGATCCCCTTTATGTCTGCATCTTGCCTTATTGCTGTAGCTAGGCATTCTAATACTAGATTGAAGAGAAGTGGAGAGAGTGGGCATCCTTGTCTTGTTCCTGAGTTAAGAGGAAATGGCTTTAGTTTTTCACCATTGAGTATAATGCTGGCTGTAGGTTTGTCATATACAGCCTTTATTGTATTGAGGAATGTTCCATGGATTCCTAATTTTTCCAGAACCTTCATCATAAAGGGGTGTTGGATCTTGTCAAATGCTTTTTCTGCATCTATTGAGATAACCATGTGGTTCTTATTCTTGCTCCTGTTGATGTGATGAATAATATTAATTGATTTACGTATATTGAACCAGCTTTGCATCCCTGAAATGAATCCTGTTTGATCATGGTGTATGATTTTTTGGATGAATTGTTGAAGTCGATTGGCCAAAATTTTGTTGAGAAGTTTTGCATCACTGTTCATCAAAGAAATGGGTCTATAGTTTTCTTTCTTCGATGAGTCCCTGCCTGGTTTTGGGATGAGGGTTATGATGGCTTCATAGAATGTGTTCGGTAGTGAGCTTTCTCTTTCAATTTCATTGAAGAGTTGGAGGAGTATTGGTGTGAGCTCTGCTTTGAAGGCCTTGTAAAATTCCGCTGTAAAACCATCTGGTCCTGGACTTTTCTTAGCTGGGAGGTCTCTTATTGCTGTTTCTATTTCAATGCTTGATATGGGCCTGTTAAGCTGGTTTAACTCATCTTGGTTTAGTTTTGGCATGTCAATATTTGCTAGGAAAAGGTCCATTTCTGTCAAGTTCTCAAACTTATTAGCATAAAGTTTTGAGAAGTATTCCCTTATAATGTTCTGAATCTTGGTTGTTTCCGTGGTGATGTTTCCATTCTCATCTCTGAGTTTATTAATTTGGGTGTGCTTTCTCCTTTTTCTGATAAGGTTTGCTAAGGGTCTGTCAATTTTGTTAAGTTTTTCGAAGAACCAACTCTTTGTTTTGTTGATTCTTTCTATAGTTTTTTTGGATTCTAATTCATTTAATTCTGATTTAATTTTGATTATTTCTTTCCGTCTACTGGATTGGGGTTTATCTTGCTGCTCTTTTTCAAGGAGGTTTAGATGTGTCATTAAATTGTTAGTTTCCGATCTCTCCAATTTGTTGATGTAGGAGCTCAGAGCTATAAACTTGCCTCTGAGTACTGCCTTTGCTGTGTCCCAGAGGAGCTGGTAATTTGTGTGTTCATTTTTGTTGAATAGCATGAACATTTGAATTTCCTTTCTAATCTCTTCCATGACCCACTCATGATTCAGCAGTGTGTTGTTCAGCCTCCATGTGATACCGGACTTTCTTTGGTGGCTTTTGGTGTTGAGTTCTAATTTTATTCCCTTGTGGTCAGAGAGAATGCAAGGTATAACTTCAGTGTTTCTGTATTTAGACAAGTTTGCTTTGTGGCCTAAAATGTGGTCTATTTTAGAAAACGTTCCATGTGCTGCTGAGAAGAACGTGTATTCTGATGCTGCTGGGTGAAATGTTCGGTAAATGTCTGTTAAGTCTAGTTGATCTATGCAGCTGTTTAGATCTGCGGTTTCTCTGTTGAGTTTTTGCCGAGTTGATCTATCTAGTGGGGAGAGTGGTGTGTTAAAATCCCCAACGATTAATGTCTTTGGATCTATCTGGGATTTGAGGGAAAGTAGTGTTTCTTTGATAAATTTGGGTGCTCCATTGTTTGGCGAATAGATATTTAGAATTGTAATATCCTCCTGGAGGAGAGATCCTTTAATTAATATGTAGCGACCTTCTTTATCTCTTCTCACGAATTTTAATTTGAAGTCTATTTTATCTGATATTAGGATTGCAACTCCCGCCTGTTTATGAGGGCCGTTTGCTTGGTAGATTTTGTTCCAGCCTTTAACCTTGAAAATATGTTTGTCTTTACGGGCAAGATGTGACTCCTGCAGGCAGAAGATAGAAGGGTCTTGTTTTTTAATCCAACTAGACAGTCTATGTCGCTTAATTGGAGAGTTCAGTCCGTTAACGTTAAGAGATAGGACTGAGAGGTATTTGGGAGTTCCTGCCATGTTATCCACCTTCTTGGGGGCTGTGAAAACTGGGTTCTTCCTAAGGTTCTTGGATTCTCAGTTTGTGTGCAGTTTCTTGGCCTTTGTTGCGTTCTTGTTGGTTTTCTATGTGTAGGACATCTTTAAGAATCTTTTGCAGGGCTGGTTTGGTGGAGATGTATTGTTTCAATTTTTCTTTGCTATGGAAGGTTTTTATTTGGCCTTCAGTTATGAAGGAGAGTTTAGCTGGGTACAGTATTCTTGGTTGATAGTTGTTTGTTTTTAGGGCATGGCATACGTCATTCCAGGCTCTTCTTGCTTTGATTGTCTCTGCTGAGAAATCTGAGGTAATTCTAATTGGTTTCCCTTTATAGGTGATTAACCTATTCACATCCTCAGATTCTTTAATAGCAATAGGGCTCTTCTACAGTCCTCATAAGCATTCTCATAAGCCACATGTACAGCAGTTGTTGCCATGCAGCCTCTCTCACAAGAGTACGTTCCGAGGTCAGGTGACTTCAAAATATATGTACATGTTATTTCAATTGTTTTGTGTCTACATTTTGTTTCATATAACAGAAAGTACAAAAAATGAGTGATTTAGAACTTTTCCAAATAGAATTCTCTGACAGACCTTTGAATTTTTATGACAGCTGGGAATGGACAGATCTTAGTGGAGGGGGTAGCAAAGTAATAGAGACATTGTTTGATGTGAGTTAAATTCTGCCTTCTTTTGCCTCACCATTTCCAATGGTATTACTTCAATGACTTTATTGAAAAGAAAATATTTTTTTTTCTGTATGAACTCAGAATTTTTGGATTGCAACACACTACACATTCATATTTGTTTTTAACTCTAAAATCTTTTTTTTCCTTAGTTTAAAACCACAGATGTGAATTTATAATGTGAAAATAGCACCTAGTAATTTATGTCAAATGGCCCAAACAATTTTCACTCCACACTATATGCAATATAGAATGTAATAATAATAAAAATAGTGTGTAAGTTAGTATGTAATAATTCACTTTGTGCAAAGTCAATGATAGTGGATTTTTGTGAGATACTGAGTAATAGTAAAAATTATATTTGAATCAATTAAAAATCCCAGTTACATCTATAAATAACTTATAGTTATAAACTAATGCTGAAAAAATAAGATTGTTATTGGAAAAAGCCAGATGTTTCAATTAGCTTGCTTTCTAAAAATTGTCTTGAATCTGGACTTTGGTGGCTCATGCATATAATCCTTGCTAATCAGGAGTCTGAGATCTGAGAATAGCGATTGAAAGCCAGCCTGGGCAGAAAATTCTGTGAAACTCTAATCTCTAATAAACCACCTAAAAAGCAGGAATGGCAGTGTGGCTCAAGTGGTACAGTGGTAGCCTTGAGCTGAATAGCTAAGGGACAGTGCCCAATACCCAAGCCCCACGACCAACAAAAAAATTGACGTGGAGTTTTACTTTATTATTTCATAATTTTTTATGACTGGTTGTTCAGCAAAAATGTCATTGTTTTTTTATATTTTGTGTTGTTATTAAATGAGCCTACTATTGTCTTAAATTAATAAAAAAAAAACCTCTCTGATACTATGACAGCATAAAATTTGTGGTTAATGGTTAAGACCAAGTTGCCTTTTTGAAAAAAATATTTACATATCCCCCCCAAAGAGGAACAAAAGAAAATATATGCCAGAAAGTTACTCTGTAAATTTTGATAGACTATTATTCTAGCAGTTTGTTTTAACTTTTAATCAAAAATTAAAATAATTCTGGATAATATAAACCCGTTGAAATTTTTTCATCCTTGTTATTTATGATTCACTTTACAAAGAAATTCAATAGGTGACATTGTTTTTCCCTCACATTTCCAAAGACATGATCATGTCATCAATGTAGTGTGTAGCACAATATACCAAGAAAGCATTTGTTAAGGAAAAATTTCCCATTTTTGGTTTGCTTCAGTCTGTATTTAAACCTGCATATCACATCTTACCCATCCTATTGTCTGTCTTCTCATTTGAAACATTTCAATAAGTTTTCCTCCCCTGGTGTGTCAGCCAGCTCAATTTTACAAAACAGCATGTGTTCATTCATTGTGCTTTCCAAAATGTATCTCACAAATGCCAACGATGAAGCACAACCCAAAACATCTGTGGATTTTTCCAATTAGGGTGCAAAGTAATCACTTTACATACTCCTTAGTACCAGCTGTTCACCGGCATTAATTGCTCTGCAACTTCCATGTTTTAAAACAGCAGCATTTGACAATGGCATTTATGTTAATTTGTTTACCACCTATGGTTTGTTTTCAGCAAGGACTGTCTTCATGGAAGATAGTAATAGTTGAGTTTTGCAATTGTGTAGTTTAATAGTGCTCTGAGTTGTGGATATAGAACATCCATTTAGGTGACTAAATATCTAAATTAAATCCTATAAAGCATATTCCTTCAATTTTCTTGCTAAAGTGTTCTACAATCTAGGTATTTATAAAAGAATATTGTATGTTGTTCCCTTGGTGACAATGTAATTGGAAGTCTTAAATTTTCCTATACTATGGCTATCTTAAATGAAGTGGATATCGTTGGGTTGGCATGCAAAACTTTTGGGAAACCATTAATGTTTGAATCTTGGATAGGAATTGACTGGGAATTGTGGCAGACTTTCATGGTATGAGAAGAAAAACGAAAGGCCATACTAATACTTTTATCTGCTACATTGTTATTTTAGTTTATTCAAACACACATATACACACATACTAACAGACAGATAAACACATTTGTAGTATAAAGCCCCCCTCCGTCTGCAAGAAAATATTTTAATAGGAATTCTATAAAATATTTAGTCTGCTGAGATGTGATTATAATGTACAGAATTATCTAGTTGCTTCCACCCCTGGACAAGTCATTATCATTGGTGAAGATGTTGCCATTTGAATTTAGAATGCCCCAGAAAGGCCTATGTGTTACAGAAAAATGGCTTTATATTTCCTCCTGCATTGTGGAGAATACCTGATTAGTTCTGGAGAATAAGTTCTTTGGCGTGAAACCTATGAGAACATAGACTGTCATCTACTTTCTTCTTTTATATTTTAATTATTCTAGGTCAAAAACTTTTCTCTTTGACATACTCCCCACCTTGACATTGTCTTGTCACATAAAACCAACTGCACATCCACGGAAACTTTCAAACTTGTAAATCTGAGTAAGCCTTTCTGTGTAATAAATAGACAATATCACTTATTATGGTAGGTTATAAAGCTAAAACAGAAGCCTAGTCTTTCTAACAATGTACAGTATATTAAATTGTGCTTCATTATAAAATATCTAACTCCATGTTGTACATTATGTTTTAGTTTCTGTTGATCCCAGGGCTTAAACTCAGGGCCTGGATGGTGTGCTTTTGTGTTCTAGGCCAGTGCTCGAAATACAACCTGCACTGGAACTCCATTTGCGCTGGTTGTTAATTAGAGATAAGAATCTAATGAACTTTACTACTCAGGCTGGATTTGAACTGTGATCTTCAGATCTCAGCCTAACTAGCTTCAATTACATCCTTGAACCACCAATGCCTAGCCATGTTGCATATTTTGTGTAATTCCAATTCCCAGCATTGTATAGATGCTCCTTCTACAATATTAAAAAAAATCTCAACCCTGTTTTCACTGTATTTGATGTTGGTAAAATTTGTGGAGGGGAAGGGTAAAACAAATTGTTTAAATAGGGATACAGGTGGACCCATTGAAACGAGATGTACAAGATATTATGTAGAAAATCTAAATTTACAATTTTGGCTGGGGGTTAGGGGGGAGGGTTGGGAGGGTGAGGTGGAAGGGATCATAAGGGGAAAAATAGGAGGAGGTAACAATGCTTGATAAGAAATGTACTCATAAACGAGTTCTTGCTTGACTTGATTCCCCGCTGTGTCTGAATGTCTCCCAGGCTAAGGGAAGCTGGGAAATGGGCGAGCGGCCCACTTACCTTTCCTCAGACCCCATCCCTCTTTCGTGGGGCTGACGAAGAATCAACATTTATTGACTGTTTATTCGTCTAATATAGCACATAGAACATTGATTAAGTAGGATATAGGTCTGCATATGTATTCCACTCATACTTTACACCCAGGACTTTCACAGAAAAGGAAAACGTGTCACTATCATTTTCTTACTCGATGATTCATTATTTGGGCATGCTGGCATCTGAACTCATGGCCTACAGCGCCAAATTCATGCCATCCTGGGCAAATTGAGTTGATAGGCAGTTCCCAAAATCTGAGATCAAACACAAGGGGTTGACAAAATAAGAACAGATTGACACTCAGCTTGTAGTATGCTTATAATTATATATCTTTATAGCATGCCAGAGATGTCTATCCATTGTTCACTTATATAGACTACATTCCTACAAATTCTTGGGTATTTATCATGCCTCCATGTAATTGTTATTATTTTCATCTTTAATAAACTATTAAGTAAATCAGTGTCCTGAAATTATTGTGTCCCTGTGAGAAATAATATTCTTTTAATGCTTCATAAGATATTAAATAAAAGCAATCATCCAACTAAAGTCATGATGTCTAATTGAGTACAAGTATCATTCATGAGAATCTCATTCAACTGTGACATTGATAAAATTCCATTGTTATTTCTGTGGATGGGAATGAATCTCTTAGGATCTCTCACCATCCGGAAGAGATATGACTGGTATTGGAACTGTAGGCCTATGTTGCCGGTTGAGACTATGGCTTCTCCAATAGCCCGCAATTAAAAAAAAAAAATTAGCTCCTTGGTTTGCAATTCATGCCATTTTTTCTGCCAGGCCTGGGATTTGAACTCAAGGTCTGGGTAAATATGCAGCACCATGAGGGATGGGAATCTGACCATGCTTGAAGACAAGAAAGTCAGGCCTGTTGCCTAGGCCTGAATTCAAGCCTCAGGTCTGGAAAACATACTCCTTATATCCATTTTAAAGATAGGATTTATGCTTCCATACAGATAGTCCATATTATATTGGGTGTGGTTATTCATTTTATTTCTACTTTTATTCATTTATTTACCATATATTTTATTGATTCTGATGACCCCTCTACCATTTATTACATTGTTTGCATTCTATATCAGAGCAGTCTGATTTGTAGTTACATTCTCCATCATGCCTGACACCCAGAACTCTCCCAGAAAAAGAAAACATGGGTCACACTTGGCTTCTTACTCAAAGATTAAATTTTTGGCAGTGCTGGGATGTGAACTCAGGGTTTTGCAAGCCCAATTCATGAATGGATGAGTGTGAGCACAGCAGCCTCTAATCAATGAAGCTGTCAGTTTTTTCCCAGGTGCTGAGAACCAGCCCCAGGTTTGGCCAAAACAGTGATACATGGATAGGCAGAGGGTGGTATACAAATAAATATATATTGGTAAAGAGTGCCAGAGCAGTCTATACATGATTGAATGTCACAGTCTTCACATGTTTAGAGTCTCTCCCAAGTATGAGCTTTGTCTTCTTTACCTTTTGCACCTTTGTATAGAAATTTCTTTAGATGATTTATACTCAGAAGCCTTTTCTTGGGGAGAGGCAAGTTGAGGAACAAAATTGTAAGGGTGGGCTAGAAATGTGGCTTAGAGGTAGAGAGCTGGCTCAGCATGCATGAATGCCAGGGTTTGAATCCTCAGTGCCACAACTCAGAATAAGCCAGAGTGGCTCAAGTGGTAGAGTGCTAGCCTTGAGAAAAAGAAGTTCAGAGAGAGTACCCAGGCCCTAACGTCAAGCCCCCGGACTGTCAAAACAATACGCCAGATGCCAGTGGCTCACAACTGGAATATTAGCGTCTCAGGAGGCTGAGATATGAAGACCATAGTCATTTAACTGTAAGCCCTCTGTACAACATTTTTACAACAAAAATGAAAAATGTAGTGCTCAGAGAAGCATTTTGGGGGTAAGAGAAAGATGTCTGAATAGATGTACATAATTCTATACTGCTTTTTTTAATATTCAGTATGTCACTGAATAAACATAACTGCTTCCATTTAAAAATTATATTAAGTGAAGTAAGCCAGGCCCAAAGAAACATAGGTCCCATGGTTTTCCTTGTTTGCAATAACTAGTATATGTCTGAGTCAAGCAGAAAAGGTCAGATAAGTTGATGTTAGGGGAATGAACACCAAGATAAGTATTCAAATGTGTTTTTGTTTTTGTTTTTTTTTCCTTTCATGCAATTGTTTCTAACATATTTATAAGATGATTTCTATGTTGTTTGTATGTCCCTTCCCCAAAGTATAACCCATACTTTGTTTTTGATGTTGGTATAATTTGTTGAGGGGAAGGGAAAAAAAAAACAAATGGTTTAACTAGGGGTACAGGTAGACCCATTGCAACAATGAGATGTACAAGTTGTTATGTCGAAAAACGGACTTAACAACATTGGTTGGGGGTCGGGGAAGGATAGGGTGGTGGGAGGGGAGGAGTATAGGAAGGGAGGGGAAGGGGAAACAACGAGGAGGCATCAATGTTTGATAAGAAATGTACTCGTTATTTTAATTGAAAGGACTTGTTTTCCCCCTTCCCCTCCATAAGGATACAGGTGGACCCGTTGCAACAATGAGATGTACAAGTTGTCATGTCGAAAACGAACTTTACATCTTTGGTTGAGGGGGAGGGGAGGATGGGAAGTGATGGGAAGGGGAAACAAAGGAAGAGCCTACAATGCTTGATAAGAAATGTACTCATTATCTTGCCCATGAAATTGTAACCCCTCTGTACAGTATTTTCACAATAAAAAATAAATAAAAATTAAAAAAAAGAAATGTACTCGTTATCTTGCCCATTTAATTGTAACTCCACTGTATGGTGTTCTAACAAGTCACTATCTTGGAAATGGTACCAGTATTTCCATCAGTGCTGGGATTTGATCTCACCATCCAGGCAACTCTTTTGCACCATGAGTGAAGGCAAAGCTCACTGTCCTTGAGGAAAAGAAATTCAGGCTAGATTTACCAGGACCTGCAGGATTAGGAGGCAGAAGGTGCACCCTCAACAGGAATGTGAGCTGCAGAACCACTTCATTCCAGGCATGGCCAGCAATGAAGGGAAACCTGAAACATTTGTCAGAGTTACATAAGGGTCAGGCTTTTCTCAGCCTCTTCAAACAATGACTAATTAACCTTCCTCCCTCAGGTGAAAGGGAGCCTCAGGCTATCCTTAGGTTAACAATAGAGAGCCAATTTAGTGGGGGAGAGGGGAAGAACAGAGTAGAAAAACCTTGCTTTTTGGTCTTAGGGAGTGGGTTTTTGAGTCTACATCTGTCAGATTTGAAGGCCCTTCTACCTGTCCATTCTCCTTCCTTCATTTCATCCACATAATTAATGCAAATCCCCAGTCAAAGGTGAGGAAGGGCCCTTTCTTTTCTGTCTCCTAGCACCTGCACCTCCTAGCATCTTGTCTCTAGGGCCCTTGGCTGACTGAGAAGTGGGAAATAGACAGTCTTCCTGCTCTGTAGTTGTGTGAAGGCCATGCTGGTGTCCAGGCACACTGCAGAAGGCCTAATGCCTGGGAAATCTTCCTTTCATTCCACCTGACATCCAAGACCCGATTCATCTATCATCTTTCTATCTATCTGTCTATCTGTCTTTCTACCTATCTATTTATCTATTTATCTATCTATCTATCTATCTATCTATCTATCTATCTATCTATCTATCTATCTATCTATCTATCTATCTATCTATCTATCTATCTATCTATCTATCTATCTATCATCTATCTCCCTACCTATCTACCTACCTAGCTATTTCTTTGCCAGTTCTTGGATTGAACTCAAGGCCTGGGCACTGCCTCTAGCACTCTACTACTTGAGCCACAGCACCAATTCTGGTGTTATTTCTTGAATATGCTTCAGAGGAATTGAACTCAGGGCTTCTTGCATGCTAGGCAAGCACTCTCTCACTAATTGACATTCCCAGCCCTCTCATCTTTTTCTTAATGGTAGTTTTTACATAAATATGCTACAATTTTACATCCCCAAGTTTAATTTTCTGAATACCGGTTACTTCTAAGAAACCTGATCTTCTCTTCCCCAGCCTGCTTTGTGACTCTTCCTGAGTTGGCCTCAAAATAAAATGCAAATGAAGGCTGTTGAGGGTGACCTGTTTTAAGTGGATTGCTGCACAGATTGTTGTGTATGTCTATTTGTTGCCAGTCCTGGAAATTGAACTCAGGATCTGGGCACAGTCCATGAGCTACTTTACTTAAGGATAGCCCTCTAACACTGGAGCCATATGGCTATACTTCTGGCTTTGTTGGCATTGAAGTTGGACAGGGTTCTCAAGGACTTTCCTGCCTAGGGTGACTTGAACCATGATCCTCCTATCACAGTCTTGAAAGTATCAAGGAGGACTGCTGAGAGCCAATGGTGCCTGCCTAATAATTGGTCTTGTTACTGTTCTTGGACAGACAGTTGATTTCCCAATCCTCAGGTTGAAATGGTGGGAGCTGGAGCCCACAGCTCAAATCCTGGTCCTGCCACCTCCAAATGGCAGGAGCTACTAAGAAATTCATTCCTATCCATATGAATACCAAAGGAATGTGATGTATGTCTTGATTGAATGGGCAGTTCTTGAATGATTCTATGATAAAATTATACACAATTATATTATAGTACACTGATTTTGATTAATACTTTATGAAGCATTTAAACAATCACATTCATTAACTGGAGGCATAATGAAATACCTAAGAATTGGGCATCACATAGTAAAGAGATGCCATTTTTTCTGCCAGGACTTTCTTTAGTTAATTGGTATAGCGCATTTTCTGAATGTAGTTTGGTATATGAAACTAGGAATATTATACCTGAACAGAAAATTAATTATTCAAACAGTTTTTATCAGAAATGTTTATAGCGAAATTTAGAGATAAATCCAAATTATATATATTTGAAGACAATGCTTTGTTAGTCCTCTTGTCAAATTCCCCATTCCCTTCATGAGAATAATACACATTGTAATGTAATGCTGAGAATGTTTTTGTGAAATAGATTGACTTTAAACCAGTGAGTTACTCTATGCTGCATTTTGTTTACTTTATATCCAGAAAAACTAAATTGTTACTTTATCGTTTCCCTCAGGCTTTATACTCAGATTTAATCTCTGATGGGTGACACATAAAGATATAAACATTTTTTAACAGTGGCTAAATTTAGGCTGAGGAATCTAGGTACAATTATACTCATGCAGATAGGCCTCATCATTCATGAAACCCTGATATCAAAATGTTAAACAATGCTTACTGGTGTCATGCTTTTGAAAATGTGTATTATAAACAGTGGTTATTAGAATGTTTTTGGAATCAATAGCATTTCATGGGTTAGGAACTGAAGTGAAACATTATACTCAGAACATAATTTAAGGAGGCATCCAAAATTAGTTACCAAGATATACATCGTGTAACACAATGTTTTAAAAATGCAAGCTAAAGGACATAATTTATGAAAAAAATCAACATTTGCAATAAATACAGAATCACTATGACTGATTTTCTTTTACCCCAGTTGCAATACAGCTTACATGATGACTTTTCTTGTGATACGTTTGGGTAGGTCTTGATATTTAGTTGGAGAAGCTATGTTCTTTCATATATTCATTTGTCAGATCAAAGAGGAAATGAATTCCATGCCAGAGTCAACATCCATAATAATGTTACAAATGTATCCTGCTACTGTGCCAAAGTTTCAAATCAGCTTGAGTAAATTGGGTCTTTTTTTGGGGATCTAACTAAATAGGTATGCGCTTTTGTCAGTACTAAAAACATTTTGACAACCATTCATTAAACTAGTGTTTTCCAGTAACTACTTCTCTCTTTTCATCAGATTTTTAATTTAATTCATGTAATGTGTTGATGTTTTCCTTTAGATAAGCCACATTCAGTCTTCTACAAAGTGTAATTTGGAATATTTTAAAATTATGGACACTCATATACACTGCTCAGATTCTATTATTTGCATATTTTTTTCTTGTTATATCAATAGGGATTAGTTCTCAGCATGGATACTATTGGACTTATTCATTGCATTTCTGAATTTTTTAAGTATGTCATTTTTTTATTTTATTCTTTTAAATATGTGCAGATCACACTCTGCATACATTCACATTTGTTTTAAACAATGTGTTCCATTCAAGGGATTTACTATATTAGGTTCATCTAGAGAATTTAATTACCAATTATCACAACTGTATTTCTTAGACATAGTTATCTTTATGGCTCTACTCCAAGTTAACATGTATTTGAGGTTTTTGTGCTTAAAAAAATTGGGCACAGCATTTTTTTTCCCCTGGGGGAGTTCTGTTTTGTTGGTTGTTTGTCCAGTTGTGGTGACTTCAACATATGTGTACATTTTATTTCAATTGTTTTGTGTCAATATTTTATTTTATATAACAGAAATTACAAAAAGAACCAGTGATTTAGAACTTTTCCAAGTAGAATTCTAAGAGAGACACCTGAAATTTTGTGACATCTCGGAAAGGGCAGGTCTTCATAGTAGAGGGGGTAGCAGAATAACAGACATTGTTTGACATGATTTTAATTCTTCCTCCTCTTACCTCACTATTTCCAATGGTATTTCTTCAAAGTCTTTAGTAGAAAGAAAATATATTTGTCTGTATGAACTCAGAAGTTTTGGTTCAATTAGGACACATTACACATTTATATTTCATTTTAAATTGAAAATCTTTCCTTCATTTAAAATAACAGATGTGAATTTATAATGCTAAATTAGCATCTACTAATTTATATGAAATCGTCCAAACTACTTTCACTTCACACTATATGTAATATAGAATGTGGTAATAATAATGAATAATATAGTATGTAATAATTGCCTTTGGAGAAAGTCAATTACATTGGATTTTTGTGAGATACTAAGTAATAATAAAACTTATATTTGATTCTATTAAGAAATTCCATATCTTAGCTATGGTAAATAATGCTGCAATAAACATAGTTGTGCTGGTAGCTTTAGTGTGGTCTTGTTTGTAAACATTTGGGTAAATGCCCAAAAGTGGGATTGCTGGATCATAGGGGAGATCTATGTGAAGACTTTTGAGGAACCTCCATACTGCTTTCCAAAGTGGTTGACCAAGAAACTCAGAGTTATAAACTAATGCTAAAAAATAATATTGCTAATTAGAAAAAGCCAGACATTTCAATAAACTTGCTTTTTTTAAATTGTCTTGAATCTGGGATTTGGTGGCCCATGCCTGTAATCCTAGGTACCAAAAAGTCTGAGATCTGAGGATAGTGGTTCAAAGCCAGACTGGGCAGAAAAGTCTGTGAGACTTTTATCTCCAATATATCTCTTGAAAACTAGAAATGGCACTGTGGTTCAAGTGGTACAGTGGTATCCTTGAGCTGAAGAGCTGAGGGACAGTGCCCAGGCCCAATGTTCAAGCCCCACAACAGACAAAAAAAAATTGCCATGGGTTTTTACTTTATTATTTCATGATTCTCTAATATGAAAATACATACAGAGGGTTTACAATTACATGATCAAAGTAATGAGTGCGTTACTTATCAAGCATTGTTGCCTCCTCCCTTTTTTCCCTTTCCCATCCCTTCCCATCTCTCTTTGTGCCCACCCTCCGCCCACCCCGCCATGCGCCAAAGTTGTAAAATTCAATTTTCGATATAACGTCTTGTATATCTCATTGTTGTAACGGGTCTACCTGTATCCCAATTTTTTTCCCTTCCCCTCCCCCTAATTATACCAACATCAAATACAGTGAAAATGGAGGTTATACCATGGTGGAGGGACATACAAAGCAACAAAGAAATCATCTTGTAAATATGATAGAAACAATAGCAAGAAAGAAAAACCATTTGGGTCCTTATCTTGGTGTTCATTTCATCTAACATCAACTTGTTTGACAGTTTGTGTTTATCTCCAACATATACTAGTTATTGCAAATAAAGGAAACCATGGAACCTATGTTTTTTGGGCATTAATTAGGTCACTTAATATTATTTTTTCAAAGGCATTCCATTTCCTAACAAATGGAGCAATGCCATTTTTTCTGATGGAAGCATAGAATTCCATTGTTTATATATACCACATTTTCTTGATCCATTCATCTACTGAGGGCCATCTGGGTGGGTTCCATATCTTAGCTATGGTAAATAATGCTGCAATAAACATAGTTGTGCTGGTAGCTTTAGTGTGGTCTTGTTTGTGATCTTTTGGGTAAATGCCCAAAAGTAGGATTGCTGTTTCATAGGGCAGCTCTATGTGGAGTCTTTTGAGGAACTTTCATACTACTTTCCAACGTAGTTGAACAAGATTACAATCCCACCAACATCCCATCCAGCTTCTGTTGTTATTACAGTTCTAAATTATAGCCATTCTAAACGGGGTAATGTAGTATCTCAGTGTATATTAGATTTGCATTTTTTTTTTTATTGCAAAGGTGGTTAAGCATTTCTCCATGTGTCTATTGGCCATCTTTCTTTGCTCTTCGGAGAAGTGTCTCTTGAGCCTTTAGCCCACTTATTTATTTGGCAGCTGTTTCTTTGAGGATTTGTTGTTGGGGGATTTAATTTTTTGAGTTCCAGATATATTTTAGATATGAGACCGTTGTCCGTTGTATGGCTAGTGAAGATCTTCTCCCAATCCCTGGGCATTCCATTGATCTTGCTAGCTATGTCCTTTGTCATGCAGAAGCTCTGCAATTACATGCAATCCCGTTTGTCCAACCTTTCTTTGATTTGTTGTGTTTCTGGTTCTCTATTAAGAAAATTTCA
Organism: Dipodomys merriami; assembly: GCF_024711535.1. Classification (NCBI taxonomy): domain Eukaryota; kingdom Metazoa; phylum Chordata; class Mammalia; order Rodentia; family Heteromyidae; genus Dipodomys; species Dipodomys merriami. The sequence continues at coordinate 119,202 of NW_027202344.1, forward strand.
GCCTGGGCCAAAGAAATATAAGTTATCTCCTATTTTGTCCTACAATGTTTTCAAGGTGTCAGCTTTGACTCCGAATGTCTTTCATCCATTTGGAGTTGATTCTGGTGCAGGGTGATATATGTGGATCTAGCTTTAGTTTTCTACAACGGATTAACCAATTTTGTCAGAACCATTTACTGAAGAGGCTCCCATTCTTCCATTCTATTTTTTTAGCTCCCTTATTGACAATTAGGTGGCTCTAGGAGTGTGGGTTTACTTCTGGGTTTTCAAATCTATTACATTGGTCCTGAGGTCTGTTCTTGTGCCATACCACGCTCTTTTGATTACTATGTCTTTGTAGTAGACTTTGAAATTTGTTATTCGGGATCTTCTATTACTCCATATGAATTTTTGGATTGCCTTTTCTATTTTCTTGAGGAATGAGTTTGTGATATTAATAAGTATCGCATTGAATTTGTAGATAGCCTAGGGAAGTATTGCCATTTTCATGATGTTGATTCTTCCAATCCAGGAGCTTAGGAGGCTTTTCCACTTTCTAATTTTCGTTTTGATTTCCTTTTTCAGGTTTTTAAAGTTGTCATCATAAAGATCCTTCACTTCTTTGATTAAGTTAATTCCTAGGTATTTTATTTTTTGTGTGGTTATTATTAATGGAGTTGCTTTCCTTATTTCAGCCATGCATTTCTCATTGATGGCATACAGAAAAGCCATTGATTTTCGAGAGTTAATTTTTCCCCTGCTACTTTGACAACGATTTGAATCAGCATGAATAATTTGGGAGTGGAGTTAGTGGGATTATTTAAATACAACATCGTGTCATCTGCAAATTGGGAGAGTTTTACATCATCTGTCCCTGTTTGGATCCTTTTATGTTAGCATCTGGTCTTATTGCTGTAGGTAGGCATTCTAATACTAAATTGAAGAGAAGTGAAGAGATTGGACCTCCTTGTCTTGTTCCTGAGTTAAGAGGAAATGGCTTCAATTTTCCCCCATTAATTATAAAGCTGGCTGTAGGATTGTCATATACAGCCTTTATTGTATTGAGAAATTTCCCCTGGATTCCTAATTTATCCAGAGCTTTCGTAATAAAGGCGTGTTGGATTTTGTCAAATTCTTTTGCTGCATCTATTGAGATAACCATGTGGTACTTTTTTTTTGGGGGGGGGGTTCCAGTCATGGGCTTGGACTCTGGGCCTGGGTGCTGTCCCTCAGCTCTTCAGTTCAAAGCTAGCGCTGTACCACTTGAGCCACAGCGCCTCTTCTGGCTTTTTTCTTTTTGCTTATGTGGTGCTGAGGAATTGAACCCAGGGCCTCAAGCATGCAAGGCAAGTGCTCTACCACTGAGCCACCTTCCCAGCAAAACCATGTGGTTTGTATTCTTGCTCTTTTTGATTTGATGAATTATAGTAATTGTTTTGCATATATTTAACCAGCTTTGCATGCCTGAAATAAAACCTTTTTGATCGTTGTGTTTGATTTATTGGAAGAATTGTTGAAGTCCATTGGCCAAAATTTTGTTGAGATGTTTTGCATCAATATTCATCAAAGAAATGGGTCTATAATTCTTTCTATGATGAGTCCCGGCTTAGTTTTGGGGTGAGGGTTATGATGGCTTCATGGAATGAATTCGGTAGTGAATTTTCCCTTTCAATTTCATTGAAGAGTTGGAGAAGTATTGGTGGGAGCTCTGCTTTGAAGGCCTTGTAGAATTCTGCTGTAAATCGATCTGATCCTGGGCTTTGCTTAGATGATAGGTCTCTTATTGCTGTTTCTATTTCTATGCTTGATATGGGCCTGTTAAGTTGATTTAATTCATCTTCATTGAGTTTTGCATGTTGATATTGGCCAGGAAAAGGTCCATTTCTGCCAGGTCTCAAACTTATTACCATAAAGGTTTGAGAAGTATTCCCTTATAATGTTCTGAATCATGGTTGTTTCTGTGGTGATGTTTCCATTCTCATCTCTGAGTTTATTTATTTGGTGTGTTCTCTTCTTTTTCTGATAAGATTTGCTGAGGGTCTGTCAATTTTGTTAATATTTTCGAAGAGCCAAATCAGTTTTTTGATTCTTTTTATGGTGTTTTAGGGTTCTAATTCATTTAATCCTGATTTAATTTTAATTATTTCTTTCTGTCTACTGGATTGGGGTTTATCTTGCTGCTCTTTTTCAAGGAGGTTCAGATGTCTTATTAAATTGTTGGTTTCAGATCTCTCTAATTTGTTGTAGGACCTCAGAGCTATAAACTTGCCTCTGAGTACTGCCTTTGCTGTGTCCCAGAGGAGCTGGTAATTTGTGTGTTCATTTTTGTTGAATATCATGGACATTTGCATTTCCTTTCTAATCGCTTCCATGACCCACTGGTGATTCAACAGTGTGTTTTCCAGCCTCCATATTGTACAGGACTTTCTTTGTTGGATGTTGGTATTGATTTCTAATAATATTCCCTTGGATGTTGTTTCTTGGCTTTTAAGTTGGTCTTGTTGGTTTTCTATGTGCAGGATACCCATAATGTCTTTTGTTGGGCTGGTTTGGTGGAGATATTTTGTTTCAATTTTTCTTTGCTATGGGCAGCTTTTATTTGACTTTCAGTCATGAAGGAGAGTTTAGCTGGGTACAGTATTCTTGGTTGATAATTGTTAGTTTTTAGCACATGGTATTCCCCCATTCTAGGCTCTTCTTGCTTTAATCATTTCTGCTGAGAAATCTGAGATGTTTCTAACTGATTTATGTTTATAGGTGATTGTTCTTTTACCTTGAGAGCTTTAAGGATCCTTTCCTTGGTCTGAATTGATCCTTTGCAGATTATAATAAGTTGGTGGAATGTCCTGATCTTGTGGTCTATTTGGAGTTCTAAAAGATTCTTGTATCTGAATAGGCCTAACTTTTTGCACGTTTGGAAAGTTCTCTGCTAGGATTCTGTTAAATAAATTTCCTAGACTATTAACTTCTTTCTCTAAGTGCTCCTCTATACCCATTATCCTCAGATCATGATTTCTGATGGTGCCTTCCAAATGTTGAATAGATCTATCATATTTCTTGGATTTACCTTGGATAGTTGTATGTTCTTTCTCTATAATATCTAGGCTGTACCCGAGATTCAATCTTTTGCATGGCCTCCAATGGGGAGCCCCACACATAGTTAATTGATTTGGAAACCACCAACCCCACTAATTATCATCTCCACGGTCAAAATATCAATAGGTAAGGCTTTTTCCTTTTCCCTTACTCCCTCCTTCTTTATTGATCTTTCCTTCATTTCCCTTTTTCCCTTCCATCACTTCTTTCTTCTCTTTAGGTCTCTCCACTATCCATAAGCCTACACTTCTCTGGCCTGGTGGCCAATTGGCATCCTACCCCTCCTGCTCTCCCTCTAATTCCTCTTCTCCCAGGTCTTTCCCCTGCTGTTGTCTCACACTTCCTTCCTTCCAGGTCTTCCCTTGATATTCTCCAATTCCATTGCTCTGACAAAGCAGCCTATATATAGGTTGAAAAGCCTCATCACTCAAGTGGGTCTCCTGCCTCACAGATTTCAACCATCAATTCATAAACTGCCCATTCCCCAATCACGTCTTCATAGCTCCTCATGTAAGGTTGACATCCTACCCCCTCCAACAGCATGCCCTGCCCACTTGGGTATTATGTCCCAATAACTCCAGTGGGCCAGGACATGGGGCCGCATTGATTAGTGGGCCCTGCTCCTTATTAGGACCATGCTGCTTTATACATCTCCCACTGGTTTTCATGTCCAATAAAATAGTTGAATCCTTCTCACCAAATCCTAAAATTTCCCTTCTCTTCACCCAATGAACAGGCTTAAAATGTAAATTTAATAGAAAACAAGTAAATTATAGAAACACACTAGTTGCACTAACTAACACTTAGTTTTGTCCTCTGTCTCTGAACAGTCCATCTTGCAGCCTTCTCTGTATATTAGTCCACTACATATTCCACTTGAGACTGACGGATCCAATGATGCTTTCCTGCTAATTCAGTAGCTGAATGAACTTAGCACCACCAAGTAAGGTCCTTGCCACATAGGTTCCAATTGAGGACCATGATGCATTTTTACCCACACCAGCTGTCCAGGCAAGAAAGAAGGGTGGAGTTTCTTTTTTTTGTTTTTTTCAACTCCATTTCTTAGTTTATTTCACTTACCTGAGGTCTAGTTTTTGAATTATTTTCTGAAGTGAAACTTGCTATAGAATAAACTAAATTGATCTCCCCAAAGAAATTTTCCTTCCAAATGGATTTAATTTCTTATTTTATACTTGAAATTTTTATTTTCATCCTAATGTTTATTTTAAAACACTTATTATTATTATCTTTAAGTAATTGTACAAAGAAGTTCCCATTCTACAAAACAGTATAGAATACAAGGTGTCTGACAACATTGTCACCCATCCCTCGTTACCTTTCCCTTCTCACACTTTTTTGTAAAAATTGAGATAGGTGATTACATGTATTTCACATATTTCACAGTATTTTGGAATTGTGATACTTAGTTAAAGTCACAAACACATTTTAACCTTGACAAGGCAAATTATTGTTATCATGGTCTAAAGTTTGTAAATTCTATGAGCTTTGACAAGCCAAATAATTTTTCCCACCTCAGGTGATGTTTACATTTTTTCCTTTTGCTATTGTAGGCTATTCCCTCTTTCCCTCTTTCCCTTTCATTCCTCCCTTCCCATCACTTTGTTTGGGTTGCTTAGTTATTTTTCTTCTATGACTAGGGGAGCTGATGGGCCCCTTTGTTGTATATTGTTCCATTTCCTACTTAATGTGTTCCTCCTCCTGGCTTCCTTCCATTGCGTGCATATTTCCACCATCTACATGGTCAAGAACATGGAGTCATTAATGGTGATACAACAAAATGAGTGGCTGTCCTTTGTTTCTCGAGTCCTGTTTACTTTGTCATACTTTCTTGCATTTTGGCGTTAGCATCCACGTATCAGGTAGACCCTGTGTCGTTTGTCTCGTTCTTGGCTTACCTCACTCAAATAATTTGGTCTAGTTCCATCCATTTCCCTGCAAATACCATCATTTTGTCCTTTCTAATGGCTGCAAGGTATTCCATTGTATATAGGTACCACAATTTTTGGATCCACTTATCACTTATGTCTCATCTGGGTTGTTTCCAAATCTTGGCTATTGTGAACAGTGCTGCAATAATCATAGAGGTGTGTGTGTGTGTGTGTGTGTGTGTGTGTGTGTGTGTGTGTGTGTGTGTGTGTGTGTTTGTGTGTGTGTCTTTGTATCCTGGTTCCTGTTGTTCAGAGTAGATGCCTAAGAGTGGTATGGCCAGTTCATTGGAGGGGTCGATATTTAGCTTTTGTAGGTACCATCAGAATGCTTACCAAAGTGGTTGTATTAGTATACATTCCCACTAGCAATGCAGTAATATTTCTTTCATTGTATCCCTTCCAGCATTTGTCATTGGCTGAATTTAGGATGTGGGCCATTCTGACTGGGGAAAGGTGGTATCTCAGAGTTGTTTTTATTTGCATTTCCTTTAGAGCCAGGGATGATGAACATTTCCTCATGGGTTTCTTTGCAATTTTTATCTCTTCTTCTGAGAAGTATCTCTTTATCTCCCTTGACCATTTCAAGATTGGTTTGCTAGGTTTGTGAAGGGTTAGTTTCTTGAGTTCACCATATATAATGGATATTAGACCATTGTCTGATATATTGCTGATAAATAATTTTCCCATTTCTTTCCATTTCCTGGTAATATATATGATTCCTTTTTTAGGCTTTTATAGTTTTCATGAAATAGACCCTTTAAATCTTTGGTTAGGTTAATTCCTAGATACTTTTTTTATAGTTTTTTTTTTAATTTTATTTTATTTTATTTGTGAACATACTGTACAGAGGAGTTACAATTACGTGGGCAGGATAAAGCATACATTTCTTACCAAGCATTGCAGCCTCCTCCTTTGTTTACCCTTCACATCCCTTCCCAGCCTCCCCCCTCCCCCCCAATCCCAATCCTTCTCCTTCCCCCCCCCCCACCGACGTTGTAAAGCTAGTTTTGCACATGGCAACTTGTACTTCTCATTGTTGCAAAAGGTCCACCTGTATCCTTAAACAACTGGTTTTTCCCCATATCTTCCACAAGTTATACTGACATCAAATATAGTGAAAGCAGGGGTTATACTGTGGGGGAGGGATATACAAAGCAACAAAGAGATAATCTTATAAATGTGTTAGAAACACATGCATGAAAGAAAAAAAAAACATTAAAGTACACATCTAAGGGTTCATTTTCCTGACATCACATTATCTGACCTTTTCCGCTTGACTCATACATGTACTAGATATTACAAATAAGGGAAACCATGGGACCTATGTTTCTTTGGGCCTAGCTTACTTCACTTAATATAATTTTTTCCAAGTTCACTTTTTTAAAGGTTATTGCAAATGGGGTTGTTTTCCTTGATTTCCCTTTCTACTTGTACATTGTTGCTGTACAGAAAGGCGACTGATTTTTGTGGGTTAATTTTGTATCCTGCTACTTTGCCAAATTGCTTTATAAGCTCTAAAAGTTTGGGGATGGAGCTTTAGGGATCATTAATTTATAAAATAATGCCATCTGAAAAAAGAGATATTTATCTGCTTCTTATCCTATGTAGATCTATTTAATATCTTTTTCTTGCTTTATTGCTCCGACTCAGAATTCCAGAACTATATTGAAGAAGAGTGGATAGAGTGGGCATCATTGCCTTGTTCCTGTTTTTAGGGGAATTCGTTGTAGTTTTTCCCCATTAAGTATAATATTGGCCTTTGATATGCCATGTAAGGCTTTTATTATCTTATGAAGTGTTCCTTCCATTCATATTTTTCCAGAGCTTTTACCATGAATGAGTGCTGAATTTTATCAAAAGCTTTTCCTACATCAATGGAGATAATCATGTGGTTCTTGACCTTGTATCTGTTGATGTGATGGATTACATTTATTGACTCACATATGTTAAACCATCCCTGCATCTCTGGGATGAAGCCTTCTTGGTCATATTGTATGATTTTTTATACATATTTCTGGATTCTGTTGGCTGCAATTTTATTGACGAGCTTTGTATCTGTCTTAATCAAACAGATTTGTATGTAGATTTTTTTTTTGGTTGGGTCTATGTCTGGTTTGGGGATGAATGTGATATTGGCTTCATAGAATGAGTTTGGAATTACTTCATCTGTTTCTATTTCTCTGAAGAGCTTGAGGCTTGTGGGTATTAGTTCCTCTTTAAAGGTCTTATAGAATTCTGTAGTGAATCCATCAGTTCCTGGGCTTTTCTTGTTGGAAGATTTCTGATTACTCCTACTTATCTCATTTTAAGATATTGATATGTTTAATTGATTTATTTCTTCTTGGTTCTGTTTGGGCAATTTGTATTTCCTTTTTTTTCAGGCAGGAAAATAATTTTATTTACTGAACTGCTGCCCACACCATGCATGGTGGAGAAACATGGCTGAAAAAGAAAGGGGGGACCCACCTCTGGGCCAGGAATTATCTAGGCCAGGGACAGGATGAGATGTGGCCAGGTGGTGAAAAAGTATGGCCACAATGGATCTGGATGTGACCTCAGGTTCTGAGACTCTCTTAAGCTAAGATGGGAGGCTGGTGACCAGAGGTGGCCCAGGATGTGACCTAGCAGGAGTGAAAGGTGACTGCTTCCAGGTCTGCCAGTTACCTATGTAAAAGATATTGGGCAGAAACTTAGCCAAGAAGGAGGGAGATGTCCCTGTTCTGACCTTATTTTCCATCCTTTTGATAATTATGAAAAAGGGCTAAGATTCTCTCTGGCTCCTTCCTGTTTGCAAGGGGTGTCAACAGTAGGTATTAAAAGCTGAGACGTGATCCCCTCTGGGAGAATGCAGCAGGCAACAGCTGTCACTTGGGCAATGAGTCCTTAGATGGAGTCTGGAGGAGGCAAGTCTCTTGGACGTAGTATGGAGAAGTCTCATGAGGCATTGAGGGACTGAAAAAAATTGCTAGAGAGCAAATAAATGGCAAAAGGATGGATTTGGGGCTGAAAATGTTGGTAGAAATATCCCTAGCTACTTCTGATATCTGGCAACTACGTAGAGAAGAAGAAAAGTGACAAAGGCAAGAATATAAATTCCTGTCCAGTTGAAAGGTAGACAGGTATGGACATTAGATGGGCAGTCTTTGTTCTTCTATTGACCTCCTGATTCTGGTTAATTTTGAAAGGGCAGGCACAAAGTGGTTAATGTGATACCATCTCCTCTTACTCCTCTTCATGTTCCTTTGTTCCCCAGACTGGCTGAGTCTAGGTGCTGGTTGCTGGGATGGTTTGTCCCAGTTGGTATTCAAGGAGGTTTGAACTCAAGGCCTGGGCACTATCCCTGAACACTTCTGCTGAAGGCTAGCACTCTACTACTTTGAGTTATATTAACACTTGCTGTGTTTGCTGATTCGAGATAAGAGGCTTGAGCCATGCTTCCAGACTGGCACTTTGCAGGTTAGTTGGGAGATGGAATCTTAGGGATTTTTCAGCTCAGGCTGGCTTTGAATTGCAATCTTTGCAACAAAAGCCCTTTGTTATTTCCAATTAATGCAACAAGGAGATCAAATAGAATAAGTAGAGCTTACCTGGTTCTTATCAAGAATAGACCAAATATTATGCAATGACAAAATTGTTAGATTGGAGAATCTTAGCACAGGTATGCCAATATTTGAGAATCACGTAGTCAGTTCTAGACTACACAACACAAAACAAAAAAGGGAAAACTCAAAACCTAAAATTTTTGACAACAATGTTTAGACATTTTTGTTAACAAAGCACATCAGGTGTTTAGGCCTCAGTTACCAGGGTCTGTGTAAAGAGCAACTTGTTAGAAAGGCACATTTGAATAAATGGATGGAGGAGAAGTAAGTTGGTGGAAGGGTAAGGATTGGTGGGGGCTAAACCCTTAACCCACCATTTGGCCAAGATGGTGAATTCAAGATGGCAAATTTCTTTAAAAAATGCAAAGAAGGCTTGAACAAAAAATCAATCCTAGTTTGGCTAGCCTTTTAGAGGGAACCTAGAGGGGATCCCCTGGACCCATCCCATGTCGCACTCTTCAGAGCACAATACAAATAGTTGTAGAAATGAAAGGGAGAGATATAGAACGTTGGACATGAATAGCAGAGAGAAAAGAGAGCCTGATAGTAAACAGACTTCTGCCCATGTACCATTGCAACTGCAAAAATTGTCTAAATCTGAGAACAGCATAAAAATATTAGGTGCTCTGCTACCCAGCGAACACAAGATGCATTTCAGAGGGATTTCACAGCTCAGGCATGACTCCCAACACCACATTAAATGTGTAGGAGAGTCAGTCTGGTGAGTGAAGGAGAGACGACCTGGCAGAAGCAGCCTCCTGACTTCTCTCAGAGCCCACTAGAGAGAAATGGACAAGCCCCCAAAACCAAGCATCCTCTGCTTCGGAGGTGACCAGCCTTTAAGCTAAAGGCCATAGGAGCTCTCGGCTGTGGTGCCACATCTGAAAAGAGATTGAGCAACAGAAAGCCATAGAGAGTAGTTTCACTCAACAGAGTAGAGAAGTGGTATGGATGTGGATGTGAATGCCAGCAATGGTATTGGTGAAAAGTCTTGCTTGGTGTCTCAAGGCAGTATGGTTCGCAGAAAAGGGTGGTTAGAAATTCTAACATTTCCAACTCAAAAACCCAATCTGAGTCACAGCCCCATATGTAATATACTAAATAGGCAGGTTTTATTCGGTAGCGTATGAAAAGAATATCACACTATTAAGGCAGGAAATGACGTTCATTTACCGAAATGCTGCCCCCACCATACATGGTGGAGAAGCATTGGTGAAAAGGAGAGGGGGAATTCGTCATTTGTATTTCTATAGAAATTCCATCTCTGCTTGGTTTTCCTTACTTTGAGAGTAGATTCTGGAACTATTTCTTTATGATTGTTTGGATGTCTTGTATGTTTGTTGTAGTTTGTCCTGTGGTATCTCTGATATTATTGATTTGGGTCTCCTCTCTTATTTTGTTAGTTACTCTTGCCAGTGGTCCATCAGTTTTATTGATTTTTTCCTAAAAACAGCTTTTCATTTTATTAATTTTATTTATAATTTTCTAAGACTCTATCTCATTAATTTCAACTCTTATTTTAGTTATCTCTTTCTGTCTAGCAACTTTAGGTTCAATTTTTTCTTGTTTCCCTAGCAGTTTTGGTTGCATCATAAGATGGTTTACTTGGTCTCTATTTTCTTGATATGTGCACTGAGACCAATAAATTTGCCCCTCAGGACTGATATCTCTGGGTCCTATTGGTTTCTTTGTGATGTATCTTTATTTTAATTGAATTGTAGGAACTTTTTAATTTCTTCTTTAATTTCTTCTGTGACCCATGTATTGTTCAACTGAGTGCTGTTTAATCCATGTGTTTTAAGTTTTACCTAATTTATGCCTTGTGTTTGAGAACTAGTTTGATTCCACTACGGTCAGGTTGAATACAGGGTATTATGTTGATCCTCTTTTATTTGTTTAAATTCCTTGTATGAAGTAAGAAATGATCTATTGTAGAAAAAGTTAGGGGGTTGGCAAGAATAAGAATCTGCTAGTGTGAATGTCTGTAATTCTAGCTAGTCAGGAGGCTCAGATCTGTGTATTCAGATTCAAAGCCAGCCCAGGCAGGAAAGTTCATGATGCTTTTCTGGGCTTGCTCAGCACCACACCTTGCCTCATGTCTGGGGTAGTTCACCACCTTTGCCACCATGGGCTAGCCTGGGCTGCTTATGCAAGCCTGTATGGAGAGGCCCTCCACCCCACCATGAGTCAGGTGTTAACTGGTGTTGTTGCCTCAGGCTGGGTTGGGCTGCTTATTTGGGCCAGTATGGAGAGGCACAAACCGCCATGGGTCTGGAGTTGTTCACTGCAGCTGTCCCCACCCCAGGTACGGCTGCCACCCAGGGCTGGTCTGGGCTGCTCCTGTGGGCTAGGACCAAGAGGCATTGTGCCCAGAATCTGGGTGGTTTGCCACTACTGCCAGCTGCTTCTGGTGATCCAGGTTAGGCTAGGCTGTTTACACCAGCAGGACATAGATACCATGCTGCAAGTCTAGGGTCGTTTGCCACTGCTGACAGCTGCTGCTCCAGACTATTTTGGGCTGCTTGCACCAGCCATGCAGAGGCACCATGCCTGGGAGGGAGCGGGGAGTCTTCATGGTGTCTCTGCCTTCTGAGATTTCTGTTTGTATTCTTTGGGTTGGCACCGTCTCTTTTGGAGTCTTCTGGGAGCCTTGGGATATTTGTGGGTGTTTGGACCTCGGAAGGTCCAGAGCCGGGCCACTTAAGCAGACCTGCAAGAAGCCTGCCACTTAAGCTGCTCAGCTTGGAGCCCCATCAACAACAAGGGGTGGGGTAAGGGTCTTCCGACTTTACTGTCCATGTGGGTTTCTCCCTTTTCTTTTTTCACTTCCTGTATCTCTCAGTAATCGACTTTTTTGTGGGTCACTTGGAGAAACAGAGCATTGAAACTCAAACTCTGTATTTGGTTGGGGAGAGCTGTGGTGTTTCTCTGCTGTTCTATTGCCATTTGGCCCCTCCCCTTCAGGTGGAGTTTTTCTTAGGTGACCGGTGGGCCTTGGTTACCAAAGGATAGGTACATAAAAGAATATGTTACAAAGCCTGCAGATTGTAGTTAGACATTTCTGTTAACATAGTCTTCCCAAATTTAGGAACCAAATGTGATGGTCGACCCTAAAGTACTTCAAAGGGATTAAATCCTTTAACATAATGGCTACATCTTGCTTAAAGGAGAGCAAAGTGCAGGAGGCTCACCTAGCCATGGACAGTATCTGTATTTAATTTAGTTAGCTTCCTTTGAGATCATATTCATTCTAATGCCTTGAATTCTGAGTTCTATAAATGGATTTTAACTTCCAATTTATTCCTAGAGCGTTACTTAATAATTGAGAACTTGGGCCATGATTGCAAGGCCATCTTTGGACCCCACAGCTAAGGGTAAGCCAAATAAAGGAATTATTACATGCCTCAGCTCAGCCTGAGAAACTGTCCACTATTACTGAGAGATACCTATACTCATACTTTCCAGCTTTACCTCTGTGAAGGCCACTTTCCCAAATTCACCATCTGAGGTTCCTCACATATGAATTCTTTACATAAGTTCCAGCTTTTCAGCATTTACCTGTTGGAAATTACCTACACACATTACAAAGTATTGTCACGCTAAGGCCCCACTGATTTTCAGAACAGTTTCCGGCAGTGGCCTGGGGCAATTTACCAGGGTACAAATATCTACACGTAAACTGACAGAATGCTTGAGCCTGTGTGCATTTTTCCCAAGTCCAGTGTCAACATTTGCACCCTTATTACCACTGTTTTTGCTTCTTCCTTTAATCTTCATGACTAGTAGCTCTAGAGACCACTCTGGTTTTAGAGTTGTCTCCCAAGCTACCTGATTAGCTCAGATGTTTCCCTTTATCTTAGGGTCTCTAGTTTCATTAACTCCTGTGTAGTATTCTGAACCTTGGAGACTTATTCTCTACCTTTTCTCTCAAACTTGCTTTCATGATCCCACTCTCCTTCTCAATGTGCTCCTTAACCTGCAAGTGTTTTGGCAGGGTCACAGGAGAGTTGCTTTGACTGGACAACTGCTGCTCCTTCTCACAACATCTTTGTGTGCTCTTCAGCTCCTCCCTTAAGTTCACAAAGGTGCTATTGAGAGGTATTTTTTCCACCTCCACCTGTTCCATTGGGACACAATGCTTCTGCATAAAATTTATGGTGAAGATCTCAGCAGTCTTTTTGTCCTTTTACTCCAGTAGTTTTTATTTCTAGTTTTCCACTTCAGTGTATTTTTGTGACAGATCTTTAAACTGTTTGTTTAGCTCTTCTGTTTTCCTTCCTAATGCTCTTTCCCTTTCTCCGGCATTCTCTATCAGAGCATGTGGTCCTTTAACTCTTTCTTGAGCCTGATATTTTCTTGTTCACTTTTCTTGGCCTCATCTTCTATGACATAGCACTTCCCCATCTTCTCTGCTAGGTACAAAAGGACTGTGGTCTTTCCAAAGGCATTTGTTGTCACAAAAGCGATGAAGTCCTAGGAGGATTATGATATCACAGTGGGACACAATGTGCATGATATCTGTCAGTATGATGTCACAATGGTCATGATGTCACAGTGGATTTCTGATATCAAATATTATAATGAACTAGGTCCTGAGAGGAGACTCGAGCTGGTACAGCTTCTTTACAGGCTTTGCTTTTGTTTTAGGGATTTTATGAAAAACAAAAAACTAAACAAGGTTAACTCGACCTTGGCTCCAACCAGCCCACTTCTTGGAATGAAAAGAATGCCTCTAGGTTCCCCTCCCCTTAACAACTTAACACACCTTCATTGATCTGTTAATGACTGACCAATTAAACAGAGAGCCAGTAATCTGGCCAATACTGGCAACATCAAGAGCTTACCATAAACTCCGCCTTTTTCAAGTGTTCACGTTAAACTCCATTAAACTCCTCCTTAGTGTATGCTTACCGTTGCTCTGCCTTACCATTGAATTTGTGAGTCATTTAAACCAAACGTGATAGGCTGGTTAAAATAGCCATTATGTGACAAAGTGTAACCTCATTGGCCACCTGCGTGTGGTCTGGTATGACTCTGCAATCTTTTGGGTGTGTGACAATCTCATTGGTCACCTGCATGACCAGGATTGACCTTGTGATTTTTGCCTTTAAAAACCTAAGTACATGGGCCGCTCGGGGTCGCAGTATCAGTTCCCGGGCCTGTGCTGCGGCCATGGCCATTCAGTGTAGGAACCTTCTCAATAAAGTTGCTTCTTTAATAACAACTTTGTTGCAGTGGGCTCTGTCACTCCTGACGACTAGGTAGGCTTGCCTGCCTGAGTAGGGGTCTTCCTACTATAATATCTGAAATAATGTTAAGTTGAAAACAGATTACAAGCTCATAAAGGTCCTAAGACATCTCAATTACAGCACATCACAAGACTTATGAGGAAGGGCAAGTTTGTGATGTCACAGTGTGTTAATGAAATCACCATGGCACTGTGATGTCACAAAGTGGTTGTGATGCCATATGTTTATGAGATCACAGTGGTTTTCTGATATCAACCCTCATGCCACATTTGAAACAGAATGAACTAAGAAAATAGGCATTTACTAGGTGTCTATAACATCACAATGACAATATAATGTCATAATGCTATAAGGTCATTGTAAATTGATGATGGAGCAAGGAGGTAATGGTGTCACACTGCTAATGGGGTCACAAAGGGTTTGTGATGTTACAATGGCATGTATGAATTCAATTGTCATGTGTTCACATTGAGGATATGGGTACACAAAGGGACTGTGATGTCACAAATGCCAGGTGTATTTTCAAAGGTACGGGTCATGATAACTTTATGATACACAGTTGTGATGAGGTCACAATGGGTTTTTGATGTCATAATAATTTTGTAATATCTCAAACATATATCCAATTTCAATTGCAAGTAACAATGTGCATACAAGTTCACAGAAGGAGCTTCATATCCTAATGTACATAAATTTTTAAAAATGTTATGATGTCATATTAGGTTTTTGAATAGAGAATGGGAAAGATATCACCATGGCAATGTCAACTCAATACATCATGTCAAAATATTGTGTTGTTATGACAATTAATTGATGATGCTACATTGGTTATGAGGTCACAAAAGATTGGTGATGTCACAATGTGTTGGGCATGTCACAATGACATGATGTTTCCAAATTGTCTTTAACATACAATAAGTATATGAGTTCACAAGGGACTGTGGTTTCTCCAAAAGTATGTGTTGTCACAAATACATTGAAATCCAAAAAGGTTTGTGATGTCAGAATTTGAAACAATTGTTATGAAATTTGGCAGTGAGATATCACCATGGTCATGATGTCACTGGGGATTTGTAATATCAAATGTCAGATGTGAAATCTAATGAAGTCGACAACAGATTATGAGGACAAAAAAGCCTAAGGTATTAGAATTGCAGCATGTCACAAAAGTTATGATGACAGGATAGGTTTGTGATGTCACGGTGGGTTAGTGATATCACAATGGCAATGTGATGTACAAAGGGATTGTGATGTCACAACGCTTATGAGTTATCGAATTATCTATATCAACCTACAGGCCACATTTTAAATAGAATGAAATCACAGAAAAGGCATTCATAATGTGTCTATGATGTCACAATGACAATGTGAAGTTTTAAATCTATCATATCATTTTAGTTTTGTGATTTCACAATGAGCAGATGGTGTCAAAATGATAATGAGATGTCACAATTGTGATGAACTCACAAACTTTTTATGTTAAAATGTCATGTCTGATTCTCAATTGTCAGTATTTCACAGTGGGGATTTGACTACACAAAGGGAATATGATGTCACAAAGTTATATATTTTTTCAAAGGATATAAGAGGTCATAATAGATTTTGGATGTCACAGTGTGATCCTGGTGTCAAAATAGCAATGTGATGTCAAAATGGGTTTGTGATGTCACGGAGGTGATGAGGTCACAATGGGTTAGTTGTGTCATGAGTTTGTAATATCACAATTATTTTCCAATTTCAATTGCTACTAGATCACCATGAGGACACTGTAATAACCAGCAGTGCCCCTAAAATCCACGGGACCAGGTAGTCATCATGGCCTCTTCTTCTGGACCACCGTAGAGTGGGGTGTATGCCGCTTGAGGGGGCAGGACATGCTGCTGAAGGAGATAGGATATCAAGCCCCACATGGTGAGCTGCCAAGAAGTGATTGGGCATGGACATTTGGGAAGTCATGATTGAAAACTGTTATGCAGGAAACATATTGCAGTGGGGGAAGGGTACAGCATATATATAGGCTTCATGTTCAGAGCAACAGAAGGGGAGAGAAAAAGGGAAAAGGCCTGGAAGGAAAGATGTGATGAGACTGCAGGAGGGTAAAGACCTGGGAGGAGAGGAAATTGAGGGAGAGCAGGAGGTGAAGGATGGCAGCTGGCCACCTGGATAGGGCAGGCACGTCTGTAAGAGTAGAGCACCCTGAAGAGAAGGGAATGGTGGAAGGAAAAAGAAAAGACCTGTAATGCAGGACAGATCTGTAGAGAAGGAGGATGAAGAGAAAGGAAAAAAAAACTTGTCCTTTGAAGTGTGGAGCTTTGGAGATCATTATTTTTGGGGTTGTTTGTTTGCAGACCTGTTAACAAATGGCTCGGTTGCTCTTTGGAGTTCTGAGGGTTCATGGTTGTGGCTGCATTTAGCTCTGGGCATCCAACCCAGGTCAAGGTAGTCGCTTGTTACAAGATTTATGAGGACAAGACAAGTTTATGATTTTACATTACAATAATAATATCACAATGTCAATATGAGGTCACAAAAACATTGTAATGTCACAATGGTGATGTGGTCACAATGGCTTTCAGAAATCAAATTAATGCCACATTTGAGATAGAATGAAATCACAGAATAGGAAATCACATTGTCTCTATAATCTCACAATGAAAATGTGATGTCATAATGCTATGATTTCGTCATTTTTGGATTTCACAATGGGCTGATGTTGTCCTAACAACAATGTGATCTCACTCTGCAAATGATGTCACAAAACATTTGTAATGGTACAATGGCATTTCTGATGTCAGTTGTCCTTTGTTCTCAATGAGAATATAGTGACCCAAGGGACTGTGATGTCATAAACACCATGTGTTTTTTCAAAGTACCTAAGAGGTCACAACAGGTTTGCGATGTCACAAGGTGATCGTAATATCACAGTGGTAATGTGATGTCACAATGGGTATGTGATGTCACAGTGTTTATAAGGTCACACTTGGATAATGATGTCACAATTAATTTGTAATATCACCTTAACATGTCTAATTTCATTCTACTAGATCACAATGAAGATGCGAGTTCAAATGAGGAACTAGAAGTCAGAAAGGCCATGCATTTTGTAAAATATTATGAGGATATAATAGATTGGTGAAAATGCAATGGGAAAGAGTTAACCCATTAGCAATGTGATGATGTTACCATTACATGAAATAGTATTGTTTTGAAGTCACAAATAGTTGGCAATGCCATGCAGGTGATGAGGTCACATAGATTTGTGATTTCACAATGGGATAGTGATGTGACAATCTCATGCCAGGTATCTAATTGACAATGAATATATGAGTTCACAAGGGATAATGATGTATCCAAAGGCATATGTTGGCACAAGTGTAATGAGTATTAACTGGTTTGTGATGTCACAATGTGACTCAGTGATCATGACATCTGGCAGTGTGATGTCACAGTGATCATGATGTCACAGTGAATTTCTGATATCACGTCATAACTGAAGTATTATGAGTTAAACAATTAATGAGCTCAGAGAAGCCAGAGATCACACTGGCAGCATGTCAAAACCTTTATGAGGATAGGAGAGTTTTGTGATGTAACAGTGGGTTACTGATATCATAATGAGAATGTGGTGTCATCAAGGTATTGTGATGTCATAATGGTTATGTGGTCTCAATCTATTTCTGATATCAACCCACCTGCCACATTTGAAAGAGAATGAAATCACCAAATGTTATGTGTGTAATAATACTAAATAAATAAGTCTAATAAATGTCATAATCACTAAACCCATGTAAATAAATCTTATATATGAATATTAGCTTTTCTACTGGTGGGGCTTCAATTCAGGCCCTGGGTGCTGGTCTAAATTTCTTGTCTTCAAGGACTGTGAGCTTCCGCTTCAACCACAGTGACATAGAGTTACCAAGACCCAGAATTCAAATCCCAGGCCTGGCAGAAAAGTGGTGCAAATTCCAAGCCATGACCTTTTTTTTCCTTTGGCCAAGCACGGGGCTTGAACTCAGGTCTTGGCATCTCTGTCACAGCCGACCCTTGGATCTTAGGGCCCAAGTTCAAATCTAAGGGTTGGCAAAAAAAATAAATAAATAAAAAGGAGGAGGATAAAATGGAAAAGTTCAAGAATATGCTTTTACATTTTTTCCTCTTTGCATTGTGACCATCCTGGGTCTAACAAAACATCCCAGAACGTGTACATGACCTTGCTTGCTGATGTTTGTCTGGCTATTAGGGAAGCCATACCGAAACTTCAACTTAGTCCTGGGGGTCGAATCCCAGGACTGCCACTAATGATTGGTAGGAGATTCTAAGAAACACATTCCATATACAGCCATACAAATGGAATGTTAAAAAAGTAACAATTAAATTAGTAGTTAGTGTATGAGTATACTATAAAATTATACCCAACAATTATACTACATTGAGTAATTTTCAATTAATACTTTATTATATATTCAACCCTGATACTTAAAGTTTGAAGGAATAATTTGTCAATAATTGCTAGTAATATAATATATGTAATTTCATAATATGCAGACAACTTTCTCTTGTTTTATACATACATACATATATAAATATATATATATGCCAATCTGCACATTTATCTGTTTATACACTTGTCACTCCTGGGGCTCAGTTGTATAGTGATGGCTTGTACATACAAAGTCTCACTACCACATGCACATAAAAATCCAGAAGTTGTGCTGTCAGTCAAGCAGTCGATCACTAGCTTTGAGCATAAAAGCATAGGGACTGTGTCTAGACCCTTACTCAAGATCCAGAACTGGCACCAAATAAAGATTGAATGTTGTGACTGCAACTCTATTAGGATAGGACTTCAAATACCTCATCACAGAGCAAGCCAGTAGTCTGGTGCTGACAGCTTCCATCTAGCCTGACTTAGCCAGAGGTATACTAATGCAACCCAGCTCCACAGAACCATATGCTGCTGGCTCGCTCAACCCTGTCATCCAAGACACTCAGGGGCTGAGATCTGATACTGATGGGTTTAAAACCCAGCCTTAGCAGAATGTCTGTGAAACTCTGTGCTGTGGCTCAAGCAAAAGTTCTTAAGACAGTACCCCATCATTTTAGTGCAATCCCTGTGGCTGACTCAACCCCCCCAAAAAACCCCCACCAATCTGAATCATTAGATGTGAACTTTGTGTAGTTTGTAATGTGTTTCTGAAAGAATGGTGATACTGATGAAAACACCCTAATACTAATGACAGCTTGTGGGAAACAGCTATGTAATGAGTCCTTCCTGAGGTGCTGGTTCATTTATGCGATACTGTGTGCTGAGTCCTGCTCAGGATGCCATGTACTGAGTCATTCACAGGGTGCAGTGTTCTGAATCCTGCATTGGGTGCTGGGTGCTGAGACTTTCATTGGATGCTGTGTGCTGAATCCTGTAAAGAGTGTTATGTGTTTTGTCCTTCAAAGTGTGCATGCTTTCATCTTGCCCTTGTAATACCTCCACAATTTGGATGATTATGCAGACAAGAATATTGAGGCTCAGATATGCCCCTATGGCAGGGACCAAATTATGTATTACTGAAGACTAGTGAGTTGTCTACAGCAAACAATTACTTTTGTTTCCTCAGTCATCAACCTTGAACTCAAGGCCTAGGCGCTGATCCTTACCTCTTGGATTCATAGCCAGTACTCCACCACGTGGAGCCAGGGACCCCCTTGCAGCAGAGTGTCACAGCCTAGGGTTCTATAGCTGAGGTCTGTCATCTTGCCTTCTCAGGAAGGTGAGATCTGAGGATCTGGGTTCCAAACTATCCCAGACATAAAAGGTACCATGAGACTATTATCTCCAATTCACCACAAAGAAACCTGAAGTGGAAGCTGGGTGGTTGTGGCTCATGCTGGTCATCCAAGCTACTCAGTAGTATGAGATCTGTGGATCATGGTTCAAAGCTAGCCTGGGCATGAAAGCCCTGGAGACACTTAGCTCCAATGGACCACCAGAAAACCAGTGGCTCAAGTGGTAGAGCACAAGATTAAAGCTGAAATGCTCAGGGACAGCACCCAGGTCTAGACTTCAACTCTTACAACTAACAACAAAAAAGACTAACAAAAAAAAGACTATCAAACCTGAAGTAGAAGGCTGGGAATGTGCCTTAGGGGTAGAGTGCTTTGCATAAATGAAACCCTGGGTTTGATTTCTCAGGACCATGTCACTAAGAAAAAGCCTGCAGTGGCTCTGTGTTTCAAGTAGGAGAGGGCAATCCTTGTACAAGAGAAACTAGATACAGTGCTCATGTCCTGAGTTCAAGCTCCAGAATTAGGTATGCACACACATTCACATGCACGCTTGCTCAGACACACACACACACACACACACACACACACACACACACACACAGAAAGTAGAAGTGAAGCTGTGACACAAAATGATAAGGCAGTAGACTTGTGCTCTGAGCTCATGGTCAGCACCCAGGCCCTGTATTCAACACCAAAACATAGTCACTCTGTGCCCAACTAGGAGAGGTCAAAGGTTTCTAAACCTGATAAGCTTCACCAGCCATAGATGACAGGAAACTTTGTGATATCTGACATGTTCTTGGATTTCCGAAGCTTCTGGAAACCTATGAGAGGCATCATAGGCCCATCATCGCAGGCAATGAATCATTTAATTAGGTTCAGTTCCCTAATTGTCTGCCAGAAGGACTCCTGAATTATATGGAGCACTGTTTCTGAATACCGGAATATAGTCTCACAAAGGCAGGATAAGTGCACAGAACTTGGCCTGCCATGGGAGGTTGCACAAATGTAGGTTTCCTGTCAAAACATAGCACTGGAGAGAGAGATCGCTCGGGGTACAAAGAGGCCTTTTTCTCCTGGCTTTCAGAGCCTGCTCACACTCCTCCTCACTAAGTGGCCCAGATGGAGTTGCTTGTTACACAGATGTACAGGATTGAGGCCTTTTGTCTGCCTTTCTAGACAACGAGAGAGACTTCTTCCAGCAGGCCTGGGATGCAGAGCAACCTTCAGGCTACACTGGAGAAGTAAGGGGAGCCCTGGAACATGCAATGTCATAAAAGCATTCTCTGTGTTATGAGCTCATAGAATTGAATACAAATTTCCTAGCTTGGTGCCATCCATCATAGCTACTCTGGAGCTTCACCTGTAGGAATACATCCATACATAGACAAGGACATGGAGGTACAGGCTCTTTTTGAAGGAGCTGGTACTGGGGTTGAACTATGAGCCTGGGAATTGTCCCTGAGCTCCCTTTACTCAAGTGTAGTGCATTAAGCTTGAGTCAAAGCCCACTTCTGGGTTTTTCTGTGATCTTTTAGAAATAACAGTGTCAAGGACTTTCTTAGGCCTCCTGGATTCAAATTCAGATTCTCTAATCTTAGCCTCCTGAGATTCTGGGATTACAATCAGCAGCCACTGGCACCTTCTTTCTTTTCTTCTTCATTTTTAATCTGGACAATCTGTCTTCTTAGCGGGTCATTCCAATGGTTTGAACTTATAAGGGACTACCCAATGTTCTTTCTAGTTGCTTTCTCTGAGAAGGATTTTCTCTCTCATTTTCCCCTCTGGTCACAGGTTGGAAGCCAAAAGTGAGAAATGAGTGTCACAAGATTGAAGAGTAAATGTCCACAGGACATGCCAATTCTGTCACTTAGCATTGAGCTGCAGTGAATTTAGTGTAAGAGGATGGGAGGACTGAAAGCTGGAGCGATCCTCGTACTGTCTGCATTGCTCCTTTTGCCTTTAAAGTGATGTAATAATTATGAGTGTTTTGTGTCTCCAAACTTAAGTGTCTAGAACACAGTACAAGCATCTTCATGTTTATTTGTTCTCTAGTAGCTCTCAAGATTTAGACTAAAAGTTTGTGTGGAGCGGCTCCTAGCTGAGGAAAGCTACATGAAGCCTCCTCAGGAGATCACCTTTCAAAGCCAGTCTTAGCAGGAAAGTCTGTGAGACTCTGGTCTTCAATAAACCACCAGAAAACCAGATGTGGAGCAGTGGGGCCTAGAGGGTAGAGCTCCAGTTTTGGGAGAGAAAGCCTACCAGGAGATACAGGCCAGAACAGGCATGAAAGCCTGGAAGTTGCTTATGTCCAATTAATGACCAGATGGCTGGGAATGGAGCTATGGCAGTGGTAGTGCCTCACCCTTGACCAAAACAGCTGAGGAACGCATCGTGCACTGAGTTTAAGCCCTGGGATATCCACAAGATAAAATTCAAAAAGAGAAGGCCAAGTTTATGTATCAGTGCTCTATTTACTTACTTGTGTATATTACTTCCCTGCATGCAAACAGACCGTATGCAATGCTTCTGCTTTTATATGCTGATTTATTTTTCAGATGTGCTTGTTGCGCATACTGCATCATTCTCTTCATTTCAGCCCCATCACTTTGCTCTTCCAGGGTTCCAGGCCTATGTTCTTATATTATGCACATTGAAGCTCTCAGCAGCCTTTACTTACATTTTATTATGAGGCCAATGCAGAAACATCCACAAATCAGGCAGGGGAAGAGAAGATCAGGGCTTATAGAAATAACCAGTATTCAGAAAATTACATGTGGGGCCCAAACTGTAGCATACTTATGTAAAAACTACCATTAAGAAAAAAAAATGAGCAGGCTGGGAATGTGGATTAGTGAGAGAGTCCTTGCCTAGTATGCAAGAAGCCCTGGATTCTATTCTTCAGTACCACATACATAGAAAAAGCCAGAATTGGTGCTGTGGCTTAAGTAGTAGAGTGCTAGAAACAGTGCCCTGGCTTTGAGTTCAACCCAAGGAATGTCAAAGAGATAGATAGATAGATAGATAGGTAGATAGATGATAGATAGATAGATAGATAGATAGATAGATAGATAGATAGATAGATAGATAGATAGATAGATAGATAGATAGATAGATGGATGGATAAAAAATGATACATGAATCTGGTCTTGGATGTCAGGATGAAATAAGGGAACAATTCCCAGTCATGAGGCCTTTTGCAATGTGCCAGGCCACCAGCATCACCTTCACACAAACACAGAGCAGGAAGACTGTCTTTTTCCCACTTCTAAGGCAGCTGAAAGCCCCAGAGCCAAGAAGGCAAAGCCAGGCTCTAACTCAGATGCTTGGAAACAGAAGAGAAACGGCCCTGACTCTCCTTGGACTGGGGATTTGCATTAATGATGTGGAGAAGAAAGTAAGAAGAATGGACTGGCAGAGATAGAAGGGCCTTCAAACCTGACAGAGGGAGAATCAAAAACCCACTCCTTAAGAAAAGAGAGTTCTACTATGTTCCTCCCCTCTCCCCCACTAAACTGACTATTGGTAACCTAAAGATAGCCTGAGGCTCCCTTCACCTGAGGGAGGAAGTTTAGTAATTGTTTGAAGAGGTTGTGAAAAGCCTGACACTGGTGTAACTCTAACAAATGTTTCAGTTTTCCTCTCATTGCTGGCTGTGCCTGGAATGAATGAGGTGGTTTTGCAGCTCACTTCCTGTTAAGTGTGTACATTCTGCCTCCTAATCTTGCAGGCCTAGGTCTCTGCACATAGCTTGGCTTTTGAAACTGTTTTCTGTCCTTCAAATAGAGTGTTACACTGGAGTTCTTTTGGCTAACAGGGCTAGGGATTGACTCCAGAGAACTTCATTTGAACCTTGGATGGGTCAATGATGTTTCTTTCCTTCTTCTATAGCACAAGAACTCTTAAGAACATTTCGAGTGCAAGTAATTTCTCATCACCAAGGGAAACATAACAAGCTGTTGAACATATGACCTTTCAGAAGTGGAAGTCAGAGTGTCATAGACTTTCCTGCCCTGGCTGGCTTTACCCAGTTATCCTCAGACATCAGCCTCCTGAGCTAGGGTGATAGGCCTGAGCTACAGGTGCTCTGCTAGGTTCAGAACTGTAATGCGATTGACAATACAAGTCAACTGCTTATCACAAAGGGCTTGGGGAGAATATTAAGCCTTTCAACATTGGACCTTTCAGATCCCTTTAGCACACAAGGTTATAATGCTAGAGTCTGAGAGGCTGGGCATGTGGATCTGCTACACTTGAACCTTAAGCTCTGACTCCAATTCTGCTGTACATTAGTGTTCATTTTCCAGGGAATGTACTCCTAATTAGCAAATAGTAAAAGTACATTGATTAACCCTTACTTTTTTCCAGTTTTGTGTCTTGTGTCAAGCCTGGGCCCTGTCCCTGAGCAATTCAGCTCAAGGAGAACACTCTACCACTTGAACCACAGCACCACATGGGATTTTTGTGGGACATTGGATATGAGTTTAACAGGCTTTCCTTGCCTAAGCTGTCTTTGAACTGTGGTCTTCAAATCTCAGATTCCTGAGAAGCTGGGGTTCCAGGTTTGAGCCACCAGCATCTGGCCTATTGTTTTTGACAGTCCTGTGGCTTCCTTTTCTCAAGGCTAGCATTCAAACATTTGAGCCACTCCACGGCTTCTGACTTTTTCTGAGTATGTAGCAATGAAGATTCAAACCCTAGTATTCATGTATGTTGAGCGAGCTCTTTACCAGTAATACACATTTCTAGGCTCGCCCTTGCAATCTTATCCCACAACTTGCCTGTCCTCAAGAAAAATTCCGGAGTATAAGTCATTAAAGAAATCCCTATTAGAAGGTGTTCAAAGATAAATAAGAGAAAGTTCATACTTGAGAGAGACTCTAAACATGTGAAGACTATGACAAATGCCTCCATTAATTATGTATCAGATTTCAACACAAAAAGTTTTAATGAAAAATTTGTCAATGCCCTAAATTATTGTGTATAATTTTATAACAGATGTGCAAAGTGTAATAAATATTAAGTGTATGATAATCCTAAATAAAATAAACAGAAAAAGAATGAATCAAATAAAAATAAAATAAATACAAAATCAATAATAAAAATCATAATAGTAATAAGCATACATATGTAAGTATATGTCTTATATTACACATGTATAGAAATATCTTTTCCATTGCAGCGCCTTCATTTAGTCCATGGGAACTCTAGCCTGAATTTCTTTTCCTCTAGGACAGAGAGCTTCGCCTTCACTCATGGTACAAAAGAGTTACCTGGATGATGAGATCAAATCCCACCAATGGTAGAAATATTGGCCCGGTTCCAAGATAGTGACAATTTTTTTTATGAAAGCAGTTATGTTTATTCAGTTACATACTGAACATTAAAAAAAGCAGTGTAGAATTTTGTACAGCTATTCAGATGTCCTTCCCTTACTCCCAAAGTGCTTCTCTGAACACTACATTGTTTCTTTTTTTTTTCTATGTTTTTTTATTGTAAAAATGTTTTACAGAGGGGTCCCAGTTACATGAGCAAGGTCATCAGTATATATCCTATTGAGCATTGTTGCCTCCTCCTTTCTTTTCGCCCTACCATCCCTTCTCTCCCATCTCCAAACTACTCCCCCTGCCAAGCTCAGTGACTTAATTTTTTAGTTTTGGCTTGACACGGGATTTGAACTCCAGTAGTGGCAAATACGCATATTCCCTCACATTGCTACAGATTTACGAAGATCCTGAGTTCAAATGCCAGGCTAGGAAAGAAAGCTGACAGATATTCCAAACCAAGGAGCTTCATTTTTTTTTTTTTTTAATTTAGTTAAATGATTATTTTTTTTTCTTTTTTTCCTTTTTTTTTTTTTTTTTTTGGCCAACAATGGGGCTTGAACTGAGGTCATGGCAGCACTGCCTTAGCTTAGATCACCTTAGTCTGGGTGCTGCCTCGGGACGCATACCCAGTCCTTGAATCATAGGCCCAAAGGGCTTGCAGGAAGAAAAAAAAGTGGGAAGCATGAAAAGTGGCGAGCTGCAAAGGGCTGGGTTTTTACTTTTTTTTTTTGCACGGTGACCATCCCGGGTCTGAATGACAGGGCCGCAAAGTGGATCTGACCTGCCATATCTGAAGACTGGCATGC
Source organism: Dipodomys merriami (assembly GCF_024711535.1). Taxonomy (NCBI): domain Eukaryota; kingdom Metazoa; phylum Chordata; class Mammalia; order Rodentia; family Heteromyidae; genus Dipodomys; species Dipodomys merriami. The sequence goes on from NW_027202344.1 coordinate 144,994, forward strand.
AATCAGGGAAGCCATAGGCCAACATGTCAACATAGGCCCTGGCTTCAAATCCCGGTCCTGACACCTACCAATGGCAGGAAATCACAAGAGACTCATTCCTATACATAGAAATACCGATTGAAAGAGAAGTTTGTGCATCAGTCGAGTCTAAAATTGGATGCAATAATACTAGTACACTGATCGATCTCAATTAATAGTTTATTAAGCATGAAAATAATACTATTCCTTTAATTGTGGTATAATAAATACCTAAGAGTTGGTAGGAACGTAGTATATGTCATTCAATCATAGATAGGTGGCTATGGCCCAATTTACCAATATATATTTATTTGTATACCACTGTCTGCCTATCCATGTATTGCTGTTTTGGCCAATCCTGGGGCACGATCTCAGCACCAGTGAACCACCTGACAGCTTCATTTTCTAGAAGCTGCCATGCTCACATTCACCCATTCATGAATTAGACCTGCATGGCCCTGAGTTCAGATTCTAGCACTGCCAAAAATTTAACCTTGGAGTAAGAAGCCGAGTGTGACACATGTTTTCCTTTTCTGGGAGAGTCCTGGGTATCAGGCATGATTGAGAACACATCTACAAATCTAGATGCTATATGATAGGATGCAAACAATATAAAACATATTTAGGTGTCATCACAATCAATAAAATAAATGGTAAATAAATGAATAAAACAAAAAATTCAATGAATAACCACTCTAACCATAATATAGGCTGAACATCTGTATGGAAGTTCAATCCTATCTCTAAAATGTATATAAGGAGTATGTTTTCCAGGGCAGGGCCTTGAATTCAGGCCTAGGGAAAAGGCCTGACTTTGTGGTCTTCAAGCGTGGTGAACTTCCCCTTCCCCACAGTACAACAAAGTTACCCAGACCTCGTGTTCAAATCCCAGGCCTTGCAGACAAAAAAAAAAATGCCACACATTCCAAGCAAAGGAGCTTCATTAGCATTTTAAATATTTTTTTAAGTTCACTTCACCTTTTTTTGATACATTTTGATTTTGTAAAAGGCGAGTTTTTTAAAAAAGGGGTTTAAACTTTTACATTTCAGCATAGCACATTGGTGTTTCTGTTATGAGTATCTGCCATGAAGAGTGGGCATGAAAATAAGGACACCATTTCTCCCTAGAAGGTCGGGACAGTTGATTTTATTTATATTTAAAGTTATTTCTATAATTATAAACTCTCTGCAGTTGTGTCATGTTAGTTTTCCTCAGTGCCTACCACGAAATACACTAGGGGAATCATAACACAAAAAGTTGGGTTTCTGAATAAAAACTCACTTCTGTTGGGACAGTAGGTACTTGTAAGCATTTTGGGAATAATCTGAATTATAAAATGAAAAAAAAAAAAAAACATTGGGACTGGGATGTAGCTCAATAGTGGAGTATTTGCCTAAAGAGCATAAGACTCTGGCAGAAAAGTTTCCTAAAGCTCAAAGTGTTAGAATTTTATGATCTATATGAACAAATTTTTTTTTGGTCATGGGCCTGAACTCAGGGGTTATCCCTGCACACTTCCGCTAAATGCGAGCAATCTACTGGTTGAGTTACAGTACTACTTTTGGTTTTCTTGTGGTTTATTGGAGATAAGAGTCTCATGGACTTTCCTGTCCAGGCTGGGTTTGAACCCCACACTCAGATCTCAGCCTCCTGAGTAGTTAGGATTACAGATGTGAGCCACTGGGTGGCTAGGGATAAATTAGGCTTTGGTTGGTGTATTCTTTCTGTTTGTCTAAGCATAGAATCATCTACTATAGAATTTGGTGAATGTCCTGGGTCTGAAGTAAGATATTTAATACATATGCAAATCTGTATAATTCTCATAAAATATAATAAATTTAATACTTGTTATAAGTGTAGTAATAGTCAATAAATAGAATGAATGAATAATACAAAAAATAAATACACTCAAAGCAATATGCAGTAAACATAAGTATGTAGATATTAATCATTTTTTTCAAATGTGAATGAATATTACTTACCAGGGCTGGGGATTGAATTCAGGCCTAGGGAAAAGGCCTGAATTGTTTTTTATTCAAAGAGAGTGAGTTTCCCCATTCTCCATAGTACAATAGAGTTTCCCAGACTCTGAGTTCAAATGCCAAACCTGGCAGAAAAAAGTGGGCACGAATTCCAAGCCAGGGAGCTCCATTAGTATATTTAATATTCTTAAATTTTTTAATTTTATTTTATTTTATTTCTCATATATTTTCCTTTTTTTATTTTTTATTTTTTATTTTATTTTATTTTATTTGAGAACATACTGTACAGAGGGGCTACAATTACATGGGCAGGATAATGCATACATTTCTTACCAAGCATTGCAGCTTCCTCCTTTGTTTACCTTTCACTTCCCTTCCCCGCCTCCCCCCTCCCCCCACCCAATTATACCCCCCTCTCCCCCCACACCGACATTGTAAAGCTGGTTTTGACATGACATTTTGTACTTCTCATTGTTGCAACAGGTCCACCTGAATCCTTAAACGACTTGTTTGTCCCCATCTCCTCCACATGTTATACTGACATCAAATATAGTGAAAGCGGGGGTTAAACTGTGGGGGAGGGACATACAAAGCAACAAAGAAATAATCTTATAAATGCGTTAGAAACACATGCATGAAAGAAACGAAAACATTAAAATACATATTTAAGGGTTCATTTTCCTAACATCACATTATCTGACCTTTTCCGCTTGACTCATACCTATACTATATATTGCAAATAAGGTAAACCATGGGACCTATGCTTCTTTGGGCCTGGCTTACTTCACTTAATATAATTTTTTCCAAACCTTTCCATTTCCTAACAAATGGGGAAATGTCATTCTTTCTGATGGAGGCATAGAATTCCATTGTGTATATATACCACATTTTCTTGATCCATAAAAATTTGTTGTATTTTATTTATTTGTTCATTTATTTTGCCGAGCACAGGACTTGAACTCTGGTTGTAGCAACTTTGCCTCAGCTTCCATCACCTAATCTGGGATGGTGCAGCTTCTGGCCCATCCTGGGATCCTAGGCCTCTGGGGCTGACAGGAAAACAAATTGAAAATGGCACCAAAAAACAGCCGCGAATTGCAGACTGTCAGCGGTTTCTCGATTTACCTTCCTTGCATGGTGACCATCCTGGGTCCAAATGACATGGCTGCAACGTGTAGGTCACCTGGCATTGCTGAAGGCTGGCAGGCTGGCAGCGAAGCCATAATCCAATCTGGACACCTAGGAGCTGAGTTTGAATGCGGGTCATGCCACTTACAAAGGGGTGGAGAGGCTTAGAAACTACTGACTGTCCATAGGATCACCAGAGGAATGTGATCAATGTCATGGTTGGATGACTAGTTTGTCAATCAGTCTAACATAAAATTAAACCCAGTATTTACAAGATTTGGATTGATTTTAATTCATTGTTTATTATGCATTAAAAGAATACGTGTGTGTGTGTGTGTGTGTGTGTGTGTGTGTGTGTGTGTCTGTGTGTGTGTTGTCGGTAGTGGGTCTGAACTCTGGGACTGGGCACTCTCCCTCAGCTTTTCAGCTCAGGGCTAGTGCTCTACCATTTGAAACATAGCACCATTCCTGGCTTTTTCTGATCATGTGGTGCTGAGGAATAGAACCCAGGGCTCATGCATGCAAGACAAGTATTCTCCAAGTGAGCCACCTTCCCAGCCCCTAAAAGAATATCATTGATTAAATAGAGTTCCCATTATGTACCTGTAAATCACTAGGAAGTTAGTATATGCCATTGAATACTAGATAGTCATCACTGGCAGTATCTAAATTTCTAAATATTTATTTATTTGTATACCACTGTCTGCATAGAAAATTATTGCCATTTTGGCCAAACTTGTGTCTCGATCCCAGGCCCTGGGATCCACCTGGCATCTGAATGTGCTAGAGTCTGCCGTGCTGACACTCACCCATTCATGACATGGGCCTTCTAGGCCCTCAGTTCAGGCCCAGCATTTCTAAAAATGTCTTCCTGGAGTAAGATTCCAAGTGTGATACCTGTTTTCCTTTTCTGTGCAAGTGCTAGATATCAAGTATCATGTATATAATATGTCTGCAAAGCTACATACTATAGAATAGATTTAAATGAATGTAATAAATGTTATAGGTACACTCACAATCAGTCCATAAATAAATGAGAAATGAATAATTAAATCATAAAATATAATGAATCATTCCAACCAACATGATATAAACTGAATATATATGGATGTAAGTACAAATCATATAATAAACATGTCTATAAATTTTATGTTCTCCAGGGCTGGGGCTTGAATTCAGTCGTAGGGAACAGGCTTGAATTGCTTTTCTTCAAGGGAGGAGATCTCCCTTTCCTCCACCCTGCATCAGTTACCCAGATCCCAAGATGACATCCTTGGCCTGGCAAACAACAATGGCTCGAAATCCAAGACAAGGAGCTTCAGTAGTATTGTTAATTAATTAATTTATTTTTTGCCAAGCACAGGGCTTGAACTCAGATCGTGGCAACTCTGCCTCAGTTTCCATCACCCTAGGCTGGGATGGTGCAGCCTCTGGACCCACAGACCATCCTGGGTCCTAGGCATCAGGGGCTGACAAGAAAATAAAATGAAAACAACACCAAAAAAATGCCGCAAACCACAGAAGGTCAGCAGTTTCTGTTTTTCTTCTTTGCACGGTGACCATCCTGGGTCTGAATGACATGGCTGCAACCTGTAGGTCACCTGGCATTGGTGAAGGCTGGTGGGCTGTCAGTGAAGTCATAGGCCAACCTGGACGCTAGGCCCTGAGTTCGAATCCTGATCATGCCACTTAAAAGGGGCTGTAGAGGCTAAGAAACTATTGCCTGTACATAGGAAGACCAGAGGAATGTGATCAAATGTCATGGTTGGATGAGTAGTCTGTCAATAATTCAAGCATAAAATTAGACCCAATAATCACAGGACATGGATTGATTTTAATTCATAGTTTATTATACATTAAAAGAATAATATTGGAAGTGGTGCTGTGGTTCAAGTGGCAGAGTGCTCGCCTTGAGCTAAAGAGTGCAAGGACAGCACCCAATCCCAGAGTACAAGCCCCATGACTGACAAAAAAAAAAAAATCAAAACAAAACAAAAAATACTGTTGATTAAATGGAATCCCATAAACACTTGAGAATCAGTAGGAACGTAGTATATGTCATTGAATACTAAATAGACACCTCTGGCAGTACCTAAATACCTAAATTTATATTTATTAATATTCCACCATCGTCATAGAAAGTTACTGCTATTTTGTCCAAATCTGGGGCTTGATCCCAGGTTCTGGGATCCACTTGGCAGCTGAATGGGTTAGAGGCTGCGGTGCTGACATTGACCCATTCATGAATTGGGCCTCTCAGGTCTTCAGATCAGGTCCCATCATTGCCAAAAATTCTTCCTGGTGTAAGATTTCACGTGTGACACCTGTTTTCCATTTCTGTTCAAGTTCATAATATGTCTTCAAAGTTACATGCTATGGAATAGATGGGAATAAATGTAATAAATATTATAGGTTCACTCTCAGTTCATAAAATAAATGCTAAATAAATAAATCAATAATAAAACATAATGAATCACTCCAACAAACACAATATAGACTGAATATATAGGTGTAAATATAAATTATATATTTAATGTGTCTGTAAGTGTTATGAGGTGTTGAATTCAGGCCTAGGGAAGAGTTTAGTTCATGCATGATTCTCATAGGCAAGACGTATGGCACAACGATTATTTTTAATTAAGAGTTCATGAAGTGTGACAATAAGAATCACAATCAGGAACTGGAGGAAATGGGAAAGATTCAAGAATCAGTACTCACATGATAGATAGGATTCCAACACAGCTAGCCACATCTCCTACTCTATCCAAATAGTATTTATTAGCATACTAGCTTCAGCTTATGAATGAATGAATATTGTGCCCCACACCAACACCGGGGCTCAATCTCAGGTTCTGGGTACGGCCTAGCTCCTTAGTTGCTCACAGGCTGGTATCCTCACTTAGACCCTTTCGCCAATTGGGCCTACTAAGCTCTGAGGTCAAATCCCAATACTGCCAAAAGATGAATCCTGATGTGTGAAGCCCATAGATCTACCTGTGTTCCTGTCCTATGAAAGTCCTGAGACTCCAGGAGGATGGAGAATTCTATATAGGCAACTCTACAGCCATAGGAATAGGTTATCATGCGTGTTTGCACAGTTATGTCTGTCATCATACTCAATAAAACACAAAATGCATCCATGAATAAGAAACACAATAAAAAGAGTAACTATATTGAATTCATAATGCATTCCACACATGTATGTAAATAGAAATCCTATGTGTAAAATAGGTGGGTATATTATTTTTGCCAGTGCTGGGGATTCAGTTCAGGACTTGCAACCTGGCCTGATATTGTAGTCTTCAAGGATGGTGAATTTCCATTTCCCCCACAGTGTTATAGATTTACAGACCTGAGTTGGAATCCCAGCTGTGGCAGAAAAATGGTGCGAGTTCTGAGCCAGGGTGCATTATTGTTATTATTATTATTATTATTATTATTATTATTATTATTATCATTATTGCCAAGGAAGGGATTTGAACTCAGTTTTTGGTAATTCTGCCTCAGCTTCAATCTCCTCAGGATGGTGGGCCCATAGCCGATTCTGCGATCATAGGCCCTGAAGTCTTGCAGGAAAACACACACACACAGAAAAAGCATCAGGATGGATTTTTTACATTTTGTTACTTTCCACCATGACCATCCTGGGTCTTAATGACATGCCTACAAAGGATACTTCACCTTGCATTGGTGAAGGATAGCGGGCTATCGGGGAAGCCATAGGCCCATGAAGCAATGTAGGCCCTGAGTTCAAGTCCTGGTTGTAACACCTACCAAAGTTGGGCATTCCCAAGAGACTTGTTCCTATGCATCGAAATACCGATGGAATGTGAGCAAACTCATGATTGAATGAGAAGTTTCTGCGTGCATCACTCAGTCTTGTCTAAAATTACACTCAATGATCCTAGGATGCTGATTGATCTTAATGAATAGATTTTAAGCATGAAAAGAATCCTATTCCTTCAATGGTGGCATAATAACTACCTAAGAGTTGGTAGGAATATAGTTGATATACTTTAATCCTATGCAGATGTCTCTGGCACTCTATACAAATATATATTTATTGGTATTCTACCACCTGCCTAACCATGTATGGCTATTTTGTCCACCCTGTGGCTTGATCTCAGAGTCTTGGAACTGCCTGGCAGCTTCCTGGGCTAGAGGTTGCCATGTTGACACACACATTCATGAACTGGGTGTGCTAGACCCTGAGTTCTGGTCCCAGAACTGCCAACAATTTGATAGTGGAGTAAGAAGCAGAATGTCACTCCTGTTTTCCTTTTCTTTGAGAGTCCTGGGTGTAAGATATGAAGGAGAACATGTCTACAATTCTAGATATATGTGATAGGATGTCCTCAGTATAATAAATGGAATGTGTGTTATCACAGTCAATAAAATAAATGGTAAATAAATGAATAAAACAGAAATACAATAAATAATCACAACAAACAGGATATGGACTGAACATCTATAGGTAGATACACATCCTATCTTTACAATGTATATAAATAGTGTGTTTTCCGGGCTGGGTCTTGAACTCAGGCCTAGGGACCAGGCCTGACTTTCTTTTCTTCAAGCATGGTGAGCTTCCTTTTGGTTCACAGTGCTGCAGAGTTACCCAGACCCTGAGTTCAAATCCAAAGCCTGCCAGAGTAAACGGCACCAATTGAAAGCCAGGGAGATAATTTTTTTTGCCAAGCAAAATCTTGAACTCAGGTCATGGCAACTCTGCCTCAGCACCCATCACCTTTGTTGGGATGTAGCCACTGGAACCACAGACGATCCTGAGATCCTAGACCACCAGGCCTTTTAGGGGGAAAATGCAAAGAAAATAAGTTGTGGGATGGCCTTTTTACATTTTGCACCATGACCATCTAGGTCTGAATGACACAGCTCCAAAGGGTACTTTACCTTGCATTGCTGAAGGCTGGTGGGCTATTAGGGAAGCCATAGTCCTGCAGGACAATATAGGTCTAGATTCGAATCCCAGTCATGTCACTTCTGGATGGCGGGAGATGCTAAGAGACTCGTTCCAATCTATAGGAATAACGATGGAATGTTATAAATGTCACGGTTGAATGAGTTGCTCATGAATGAAACTCATATAAAATTAGACATCATGATTTTAGTCAGCTGGTTGATGTTATATAATATGAAACATTAAAAGAATACTCTTTCTTACAGGGATGCAATAACTTCAGGACACTAATTTACTTAATAGTTTATTAAGGATGAAAACAATAACATAAATTACAGGGAGGCATAATAAATATCCAAGAATTGGTAGGAATGTAGTCTATATAACTGAATAACGGATAGACATCTCTGGTACTCTATAAAGATATATATTTATTAGCATACTACCATCTGGGTGTCAATCTGTTCTTATTTTGTCAACTGCTGGGACTTGATCTCAGGCCCTGGGAACTTCCTGTCAGCTCAATTTGCCAAGGATGGCATGCTGACACTCACCAATTCATGAATTTGGCCCTGTAGGCCATGAGTTCAGATTCTAGCTTTCCCAAACAATGAATCCTGGAGTAAGAAGCTGATGGTGACACATGTTTTCCTTTTCTGTGAAAGTCCTGGATGCCAGGTATGGAGTGGAATACATATGCACACTTATATCCTATGTAATAAATGTAATCATTGTTCTATGGGCCACAATAAAATAAATGGTCAATACATGAACAAAACAAAAAATAAAATGAATAACTACACTGAATGCAATATGTACATACATATGTCTGTAAATATAAATCATATATTTAAAATGTACATGAATAGGATGTTTTCTAGTGCTGAGGATAGATTTCAGGCCTAAGGAACAGACTTGAATTTTTTGACTTCAAGAAGGCAAGCTTCCCCTTCTCACACAGTGCAGCAGAGTTACCCAAACCATGAGTTCAAATCCCAGTCCTGCCAGATAAATGGCATCTCTATGCTATGTGATGCCCAATTCTTAGGTATTTCATTTGGCCTCTATTTAATGAATTTGATTGTTTAAATACTTTATAAAATATTGATTAAGCTAGGTTCTGGGTAGCATTTATAAGATATTTCTTTGTTGCTTTGTATGTCCCTCCACCACAGTGTAACCCCGCTTTCACTATATTTGATGTCAGTATAACATGTGGAGGAGATGGGGACAAACAAGTCATTTAAGGATTCAGGTGGCCCTGTTGCAACAATGAGAAGTACAAAATGTCATGTCAAACCAGCTTTACAATGTCGGTGTGGGGGGGAGGGGGGTATGATTGGGTGGGGGAGAGGGGGGAAGCTGGGAAGGGAGGTGAAGGGTAAACAAAGGAGGAGGCTGTAATGCTTGGTAAGAAATGTATGCATTATCCTGCCCATGTAATTGTAACCCCTTTGTACAGTATGTTCTCAAATAAAATAAAATAAAATTTAAAAAAATAAAATATTGATTAAAATTGATCTGTGTCTTATAATATAATTGTGTATCATTTTATCCTAGAATCTTTCAAGAACTGCCCATTTAATCATGTCATACATCACATTCCATTGGTATTCATATGGATAGAAATGAGTTTCTTAGGATATCCTGCCAATTGGAGGTGGCAGGACCAGGATTCGAACTGTGGCTCCAGCTCCCACCACTTAAACCTGAGGATAGGGAACTCACCAGTCTCTCCAAGATCATCAGCAAGACCAATGATTAGCCAGGCAGCAGTGGCTCTCAGCAGGCTTCCTTGATACTTACAAGGCTGTGAAAGTAGGATCATGGTCAAAGTCAACCTAGACAGGAAAGTCCTTGAGACCTCTGTCCAACTTAACTGCCAACAAAGCCACAAGTAGAGCTGTGTGGCTCGGGCTAGCCTTGATTAAATGCAGCTCACAGACTGTGCCCAGATCCTGGGTTCAAGGTCCGGGACTGGCAACAAACAGACAACCACAACAATTTGTGCAGCCATCCAGGTAAAGCAGGTCACCCTCTTGTCCCCAACTGAATTGGACAGAGTCCTCTGGAAAAGGGGCTGGAAGAGCCACTGTCATCTTGACTCCACCCATGCTGTCTGCATCACAGGATTCCAGCCACACCCCCATTCTTTCATGGTTCTTTCTGACTAGTGGGATACAACAATTGTGGCCACGCCCACATTCCATGTTGCCCTGTAGTACAGGAATTCCCTCTGTTGGTTGACACCACTACCTGCAGTTGAGGAAAGTAGAGGTGGCTGAGTGGTGAGCAAGAGACTCGAGGCGACTTTGGATTAGATTAGGATATTGACCTCCTAGACACTGAGTGGGAAAATAGAGGATTTCCCAGAGCCTGGGAATGTGGCAAGCCCATCTTTCCCATCACAGCTCTCAGATGTCTGAAACAAGACTCTGTGAGAGAGCTGAGGGCAAGAAACTACTACCAGAACACCAGTGGAAGAATCTGCCCAACAGACCTGAAACATTCAAAAAAACAGAGAACACAAAAAAGGGAGGGATCCTCAAGACAAACACCACTGGGGAAGGTGATTCAACAGAGGATCCAGCCAAAGGTGATGATGACGGAGGGCCTCTCCTGCTTTTGGACATAGTCACAGCCACCAGGTTCCAAGTTTTAAGGGTCCTGATCCCACCAAGGATCTGCAGAGGTGCTACCAACATGTAGTGCCTGCCCTGGACCAGAGCAAAAGACGAAAACAGGCTCTCTGTGCCAAGATCCAACCACTGAATCAGGAATAGACAGACCTGCAGGATCAAAGGGAGACACAAATGGAGAAGACAGACCAGGTGCACAAAGCACCGAAAACAGAGCTGGAGATCCATAAGCCACCCATACACAGGTCAGTTTCAGCTGAAAGCGATTTACAATTGGCAGTGGCCCACATGCAGCACGCGGCCAATGACAGAGAAATTGAGCATGAAGCTCTCACCAGCCACCTGCAGGCTACAGAGCGGCACATAGTAGAGCTGGTGGTGGCGGCTTCTGTGGTCACTGCTTCACAGAAGGAGACAAAATATTGTTTGAACAGCTGAATGATGTAACACTTCAGCTTGAGGAAAAGACCAGCAGATTCTATGACCTGGGTCAAGTGAACACAGAATTGCAGGAGAACCTGGAAGCTCTCTGGACAGAGAAGAGCAACAGGAAGAACAAAAGCTACAAGTTCCAACAAGCACTGGCGGCTGTGAGGTACTGAATAGACTACTGGACAACCTGAGCTGGATGGTGACTGCAGCGAATCTTGACACAGACACCTTCACAGAGGGCCTGAGCATTGAAAGGATGATGCAGAAGGAGGAGGCCCAGTGCCTGACCAAGCAGGTGAACCAACTGACAGAGGAGAATAAGGGAAGGGAGAGGCTGGTGCTGGACCTACAGTACGAGCTGGGGAACTGAGATGGAAGCTGGCAGAGCCACGGCCCTCCGCAGGAGGCTGTGTAGTAGTTGCAGGCCCAGGCCCAGGCCCACTGCTAGCAGATGGAGTTGAAAAACCTGGAGGAAAAACTTCACATCGGGTCCAGAAAAACCAGAGGCTCAGTAGCTAGAACGTGGAGCAGCGGGAGAACGGCAGAGACTGGAGGAGAAGGCTGAGGATCAGCAGGAGATCCCAGAGACCCCACGATGTGTATGTGTGTGGGACCCATAGCCGAAGGAACAGCTGGCCCTGCTGTGGGAAGCTTTCCACAGGGTGAGCAGTGAGAAGAAGCTCGCCAGCATCCTGGACTTAGAGCAGCAGGTGAAGAAACATCTGTGGGAACAACTGGACTACTCAAAGGAGAAGACACAAAAATGGAAAGAGGTGGCTGAGAGAGAGAGCCGAGTGGCTCCGGAGCTGCAGGAGCTCAGGAGCTGTCCCTGGTCTAGCTGTAAGACTTCAGAGCCACCTGTGAGCAGAACAATGCCTCCCATGAGTGGCTGAGCTCCAAGAAATAGGCAAAATAGCACCTGCAGAAGGAGATCCAGCTGCTGGAGCAGCTGAAGCAAGTGCAGGTCCCAACAAACTGGGCGGACCAGGTGGTACCCCTAACATCACAGGACAGTCTCAAGTGCCTGGAAGTGACCAGACCACAGGAGGAGTGCCTGCAGGCCCAGATGAGCTTCCTGGCTTTCTCTGGGGAAGGGGAAGTTGTGAGCCCTGGAGAAGCAAAATTTGAGGAAGCATCTCTCCCCCATATGTCCATCGCAGAGGATGGAGATAACACCTAAACTGAGAGAGATGTTGCTCTCAGAGGCTGACATCCACAGGAGGAAACTCCTGCCACAGGAGGGGCAGCCTGCTTCAGGCGTTTGGCCCACCCAACAGCTATGTGCAAGATAGAGCTGGAGCCACAGGTCCCTTTCACGGTGCACTGCCACCACAGCGTGCATGAGGATGGGAAGTTGGACACGCGGGTGTCTGAGAAGAAAATCTGCTTTGTCCACGACCTGCCTGATAAGGTGCACTTCCAGAGTCCAGCAGATAAGTTCCACCATTGATACAGCATGTTGGCACATATTCGCACTGTCCAGGAGTCCCTCCTGGCATGTAAAGACAGACGATCATCTTGGATCAGCTCTGTCGGGAGAAAGTCAAGTGCATGCATCTTCTGTACCAAGAGAAGATGGAGAAAAGGAAAGCGCTGCAGGAGCTGCTGTCACTCCTGGCAGGGGGCTCCAGATGCCAGCACAGGCTGAGCCTCCCACCACTTCTGCTGCTTCAGAGGTCTCAGGCTCCTCGGTAGGCAAAATGAGTGAGGAGCAGAAAGTTTTGAAGAATTGCAACTTCAAGCCTGTGTGGAAACTGCCAGAGGAGAGGTCTGGGTTCCCTGCCGGGAAGAGGACTCCCCCACAGAGCACATCCTGCCCCACATCCAGAGCCCACCACAGCTGGTGTGCTTGAGCTTGCAGCGCTCTGTCCCTTTTTTCTGTATACTGATGTGGATGATGACTCCCTATGTTATATACTGAGTCTCAAAATCCTTGGCACCTACCCAAACTAGGTGGCAAGGTGGCCTTCTCTAGGGCTCCATCTGACATGATGGGAAGGGTAAACATTGAGCCGGGTAGAGCAGAGGCTGCTAGGAGGAGGCCCAAATTCAAGGAACATCTAGTGGCCAACATTGGCCAGAGAAGAGGCCCATGTTATGCTTATCACAAAGAATCAATTGTTTGCAATGGGAACAAAAAACCTCGACAAAGATTTGTTCTTTCAGTCATGGGGCTTGAACTCAGAGCCTAGCCACAGTTCCTGAGCTCTTTTTGATCAAGTCTTGTGATCTACCATTTGAGTCCCACCTCCCCTTGTAGTTTTTTCTGACTGGAATCGAACCCAGGGCTTCAGGTATGCTAGACGACCACTCTATCACTGAGCCACATTGTCAGCTAGAATGATCCCCCTCACTCAAATCAATATGGCCATTATTCAGATAAATAGGAAGTAGGGGCTAGAATGAATATGAAGCACAAGTCTGGTTCACACAGAAATACTCCCTTGCCCCCTCTTCGACCCCCTTAGTTGAAGTTTCTCTTTAACCATTAAGGGATGAGAGAGGGAGAGGGGAGGCCCAAGAGTGAATTACCAGGAACAGTGGCCCTCTTAGCCCCACAGCCTACCCCAAACAAGTAGTCATCCAGATTCGGATATTACCTGACTCAATGTGGAATGTACACTGTCACCCCACCCCTGCAAGGCTCAGGATGAAATAAATGTCAGCCCTGGCCTCAGCCCATACCCAGGGTGGAAGTTCCAAGTCCCAGACTGACATACACCCCTGGCTGAACCGAGTTAGGCTGGACTGACCATTCACCACTGTGTTGGTGGCAATGACCTCTTGGATGGATTCCAAGAAGAAGGTCTATGGCAAAGTGCAGAAGCAGTAGAGTGAGCAGGGTGGAAGGAGGCTGGGTGATTGCTCAGGGATCTTCCTCCTTGGAGTCCTCACATCCAACCAGGGCCATCCTGACCTGAAGCACGGCCAAGGCCAGGAGTTGAGATGAGATGGAGGAACACGGGACTAAAAGAGGTACTGCTTTATCGTGGAGCACTTGAAAATTCAAATTATATATGGCCCATGCCAATCCCAAAGCCAACATGCAATGCCTCTCCTTGTTATTTTTGGCCATGAGCTCTTTCCCTGACGTCTTTTTCTCAAGGCTGGCACTCTACCAATTGAGCCACATGTACATTCCTTGTTTTCTGATGGTTCATCAAGGATAAGAGTCTCACACACTTTCCTTCCCAGGCTGGCTTGGAAGCATGATCCTCCAGGTCTCAGCTTCCTGTATCGCTAGGATGACAGGCACAAGCCACCAGTGCCCAGCATGTGATGCCTTTTGAAGGCATCTTGGCAAGTCTGTAAAAGGAGCTCCAATGGGCCTGGATAGACCATGACCCAATCAAGGTGCTTGGATGGGGGAAGGCTGACCTTCTAGTCTTTCTGTTCCCCAAAATTATAGATGTCAGGTGGTGTTTGATGCATCAAACTCCTAGGCCAACAGCCACCAGGCTTAGTGGGGAAAACGTAGAGAATATCGAAAGATTGCAGTGTAGAAATATCTGATTTTGCATGCATATGGTGTGTGTGTGTGTGTGTGTGTGTGTGTGTGTGTGTGTGTGTGTGTGTGTGTGTGTGTGTGTGTGTGTGTGTTTACCAGGGCTTGAACTCAGAGCCTAGGTGGTAACCTTTAGTTTGTTTGCACAAGGTTGATACTCTACCACTTTAACTATAGTAGCTCGGCTTTCCAGCTTTTTGGTTATTCATTGGAGATAAGAGGCTGCTCAGGCTAGCTTTGAATCTTGATTGATCCTCCAGTGTCAGCCTTGAGTAGCAAGGATTATAGGCATGAGCCACTGGCATCCAGCTGCATGGATGTCTTTTCATACTTTCTGTTCTAACAGCTGTCTACTTGCCCTGGCCTAGATCTCCGACCTCTATATCAACTCCCAGCAGCTCCTTGACTGGGTGGAGAACATAAAGCTCAAACCTGATCCCATTTCTTTGTCTTCAGGGGAGGGTATGTTTCCTCTGAAGAATGGAGGGGTAGGGGTAGATGTAGTAGGGATAGCTGTACATGGGTGCTCTGGTAAGAGAGATGTATTCTGTTTTATCCAAGAAGGAAATGGTGGCCAGATGCTTATGGCTCATAATCTCATATTCCTAGCTCCCCTAGGAGGCTGAGATCTGAGGATTGACATTCAGAGGCAGCCCAGCAACAAATGTCTGTGAGACTCTCCCAAGAACCACCCGAAAGCTGTGGCTCAAGTGGTAAAGTGCTATCCTTGAATGAAAAAAACTGAGGGACAGAGGCCGGGCCCTGAATTCAAGCCCTGCTACAAGATGCATGCATGTGCATGCATACACACACTCACACAGAGGAAGTTGGTATACACACAAACACAGAGGAAGGTGGTAATGATTATCTGAGCTAGTATTCGGGGCAGTCCTGAGGCATAATCATATTAAACACTCAAGCCACATCAGTTGTTTCTCCCTAAGTCTTTCTTGGGCTGAGGGGCCTGTGCCATGGCAGTAAGTTCCATGGAACCTTCACCTCCATCTGTGCATGTGGCCACAGGCCTAAGGGAAGGACAAAGGATGCTCCTTTGTAGTCAGCCCACAATTGCAGACTTTGACCTATCCTTTA
Source organism: Dipodomys merriami (assembly GCF_024711535.1). NCBI lineage: Eukaryota > Metazoa > Chordata > Mammalia > Rodentia > Heteromyidae > Dipodomys > Dipodomys merriami. The sequence continues at coordinate 160,709 of NW_027202344.1, forward strand.
CGACTGGTGAGGAAAGCAGAGCTCCGAGCCTTGGGACTCCTGGGATATAGCGTCTGCTACAAGCATCAGCCAGCAAGCTTTGGATTCCTGAGCCTACAAGTCTTACATGGTGCTACTGGCTAGACCCACTGCCCTTAAGATGGACGGCATTGCTACTTGGATCCACTGCTCCCATGCCAGACTGGCTGACCCCTTTGCCCTGGATGACCGTGGGGAATTATGGGAAGTTTCCTAGTATCCTACCCAACCACTCCACATATGCCTCAAGAAAAAAAAAAGGGACTGATTGTTATTGATATTGTTGTTTAATAGTATGGTTAAGGCCAGAGAGAGACTATATCCGTTCAATATCGAAAGCTGTTGGAGTTTAGTTTTGGGCCGGAGCCACAAGATTGTTGTCTCAGGACCATAAGTCAAGCAGGGAATGAAGGGTTAAAGTACTTGAGGCAATGGCCATTTGTTACGTGTTTCAGAGCAGAGCAACACATGGTGCTAAACCACCTGGTTGTGTGCCTTTATAAGACCTGCAAATCCTGAGCTTGGGGCTCTCCTCCTAGGCTCTGCTGTGTCAGAGTGCAGGACGAGGCCTGAGCTGCACCACATTTAAATAAAACCTTAAAACAGCTATAAAGTCTGACTCTTGGTGGTCTTCTTGGTGGGAGTCCTGAGACCTGGGTATAACACTGGGATTTGAATTCATGGCTTGGATGCTATCCCTGAGCTTTTGTGCTCAAGACTAGCACTCTACTACTAGAACCACAGCTCTATTTATGGCTTTTTGGGTGCTTAATTGGAGAAAAGAGTCTCATATAGACTTTCCTGCTTCCAATTGTGATACATCTCAGCCTCCTGAGTAGCTAAGATTATAGGGGTGATCCACCAGCACCTGCCATCTACCTCTTACCCATAACTTCGGCCTTCCTCTGAGTCCCAGAAGAATATGTCTCACCATGCTCACTTATTTTTTTTGTTGCAATTCTTGGGCTTGAACTCAGGGTCTGGGCATGTTCCTGAGCTTCTTTGTTCAAGGTTAGCACTTTTGTCACTTAAGTCACAGTGTCACTTTTGACTTTTTCTGTTTCTGTGGTAGTGAGTAATCATACCCTGGGCTTTGTGCATTATAAGTAAGCACTCTACCAGTAAGCCACATTCTTAGCCCAAGGCTCACTTCTAACAGAAACTATAATGGTGGGATTTACTGGATTACGTCTTTTAGCGCAGAATACCTGGGTATTTCCTATCTTTGCCAAGATTTAGGACCTGCCTGAGAGTGCAAAGAGGAATGATGAATGAGTGATGACCACCAGGCCCCAGAGGTCTAGGCTCACATCCTACAGACGGATAAAAAGATATGGAGTGACAACCTTTGACAACTCCTACAACCTAGGAACTGTGGTTTCCCTGGAGGCAGTGACTGGCTGCTAGGTGTCCTGATGGGACACTTCAGCCAGAACATAAGACTTCTGTTATTAAATGGCAGAGAAGGATGCTTTATTCAAGCTGCCAGCTCAGACTTAGTACTCTCTGAGGGCTTGTCATAGCTTGCCCAGGTTGAGGGGCTGGGCATGGGCAACCTGCTGAATTCCCATCATCCAGGCCCTGTCCCTGATCTCCTTTTGCTCAAGGGTAGGGCTCTGCAACTTGAGCCACAGGGCCACTCAGGGTTTTTGTTGTTGTTTTTTTTTTCCTTGTGATCTCTTAAGAAATACCAGTGTCATGCACTTTCCTGCACAGGCTGAACTCAAATTGGCATCTCAGCCTCCTGAGGAGCTAGCATTACAGGCAGGAGCCACTGACAACCTGGCTTTCTTTTCATCTTCTTGTTCTTTTTTTCATGACAATCTGAAATCTTCACAGTGTCATCCTAATGGTTTGCATTCAAAGTAAACTTCCCAGGTCTGGAATTCGAATGCTAGGACTGACACCCACAATTAGAGGGAGATCCTGACAAACTCATTCCTATTCATGTGAATACTAATGGAATTTTATAAATGTAATAATTAAATTTGCAGTTAATTCATGATTCAATTTTAGAATGCCACACAAAATGTATTGAATTTATATCTTCCATTCTAGAACCATGTTATGATTAAGGATATTGACTGATTTTTATTAATGCTTTTATAACTATTCAAGGATGATACTTCATAAAATGGAGGCCTAATTTATAACTAATAATTGGCAATAATATATGTATATAATTTAATAATATCCTCACACTCCCTCTGCAGAACTACTGTGGCTTGATCACAGGTCCTCAGAACTAGAAAGCTCTGTTTTCCAGAGGCTGGTGTGCTAAGACTGTGACCCCATTTATGGATTGGGCATTGTAGGCCATGAGTTAAAATCCCAGCATGGCCAAAAATTTATTCATGGAGTAAGAAGTCAATTTTGACACTTTTTTTTCCTTCTCTGTGAAAGTCATGGGTCTCAGTATATGTGATATGATGTAATAAAATAAATGTTATATGTGTAATAATATTAAATAGACAATGGTAATAAATGTCATATGGAGTAAACCCATGTATGTAAATAGATCTCATATATGAGTATTATTTTTTCCAGTTCTGGGGCTTCAGTTCAGGCCCTGGGAACTTGTCTAAATTTCTCGTCTTCAAGGATGGTGTTCTTCCCCTTCACCCACAGTGCCACGGAGTTACCCAGGTTATTTCAACACTGGAACATAGACTAACCAAGACAGGATAATTGCAGGGAACTTGGCCTGCCACAAGTGGTGGCACATGTGAAGGCTTCCTGTCAAAACAGAGCACTGGGGAGATACATAGCTTGAAGTACAAAGAAGCCTTTTTCACCTGGCCTTCAGAACCCGCCCACACTCCTCCTCACTAATTGGCCTGGAGGCAGTTTTTTGTTACTCAGCTGTATAGGAGTGAGACCTTTTGTCTGCCTGTTTCAACAATGAGGCAGACTTCCTCCATCATTCCCCAGTGCAGAGAAAATCCTCAGGCTTCAATGGGAACAGTGAGGGGAGCACCGGAATATGCACTGTCTTGAAAGCACTCTCTGTGCTATGAAATCATTCTATTCAAAGCAAATTTCCTAGCTGAGTGCTTTTCATCATAGAGACTCTGGATCTTCACCGATAGAAATACATGCATACATACATGGGGAGACATGGAGTTACTGGCTTTTCTTTTTTGGCTGGTCCGGGGGATGTACTATGAGCCTGGGCACTGTTCCTGAGCTCCTTTTGCTCAAGGGTAGCGCTCTGCCTTGAGCCATACACCCATTCATGGGGATTTTTTTTCCTGTGATTCCTCAGAAATAAGAGTGAGGTGGACTTTCCTGTGTTGGCTGAATTCAAACTGGCATTCTCGACCTCTCAGCCTCCTGAAGAGTTAGGATTACAGGCAGGATCCACTGATACCTGGCTTTCTTTTCTTCTCATTCTTTTCTTTCATCGTGACAATCTGAAATCTTCACAGTGTCATACTAATGGTTTGCATTTCGAAGTTAACTATCCAGGCCTGGAGTTCAAATGCCAAGACTGCCACCTACAAATGGAGGGAGATCTTGAGAAAATCATTCCTATCCGTGGGAATGCTTAATGGAATGTTATAAAAGTAACAATTAAATTTGCAGTTAGTTCATGATTCTCTTATAGAATGCCACACAAAAAGTAGTGGATTATGTCTTCCATTCTAGCACCAAGGTATTATTCTCCTAATTAAGTAATACTGACTACTTTTACATTAATGCTTTAATAAGTATTCACACATGATACTTCATGAAATGGAGGCATAATTTAATAACTAATAATTCATAATATATAATTTAATATCCTCACATTGTCTCTCTCTCATATATATATATATATATATATAGCAAACTACACATCTATCTAGATACACATCTATCTATCTATCTATCTATCTATCTATCTATCTATCTATCTATCTATCTATCTATCTATCTATCTATCTATCTATCTATCTGCCACTACTATTGCTTGATTGCAGGTCCTCAGAATTGCCTGGCAGCTCAGTTTTCCAAAGGATTTTGTTCTACAACTGACCCATTCATGAATTGGGCATTGTGGGCTATAACTTCAAATCCCAGCATTGCCAAAAGTTATATGTGTAGTCAGAAGCCTATTTTGACACATTTTTTTCCTTCTCTGTAAAAGTACTATGGCTCAGTATGCTGTATAATCCATATGCAAATCAATCCATGTGATGAGATATAATAAATGTAATAAATTTTATATATGTAATAATACTAAATAAAATAAAAATAAATAAATGTAATAAATGTCATATGGAGTGAACACATGTATGTAAATAGAGCTCATGTATGAATATGATTTTTTCCAGTGCTGTGGCTGGATTCAGACCCTAGAAACTGGTCTGAAATACTTGTCTTCAACGATGGTGAGTTTCCCCTCCCATACAGTGCCACAAAGTTACCCAAACCCTGAGTTCAAATCCCAGGCCTGCGAGAAAAATGGTACAAGTTCCAAATCAGGGCCTTAATTTTTTTTTGACCAGTAACATGCACTCTCTTGAAAGCACTCTCTGTGCTATGACATCATTCTATTCAAAACAAATTTCTTAGCTGGATGCTTTTCTTCATAGTGACTCTGGATGTACACCCATAGACATAATGCATACATACATAGACACATGTTGTTACTGGCCCTTTTTTTTGGTGCAGGTCCTGAGGCTTGAACTATGAACCTAGACATTGTCCCTGAACACCTTTTAAACAAGAAGCACTTTAGTGTGCCTTAATCCATGATACATTATTACATGGAGGCATAATTTAATACCTAATAATGATTAGTAATGTATTACATGCAATTTAATAATACATAGATATCTCACAGTCTAAAAATATATTTATACATTTAAATATACAGTAGAATGTACATCTCTCTCTCTCTCTCTCTCCCTCTCTCTCTCTCTCTCTCTCTCTCTCTCTCTCTCTCTCTCTCTCTCTCTCTCTCTCTCTATCTCTATCTCTCTCTATATGTGTGTGTGTGTGTGTATTTGTTTATATATTGGCCACTCCTGGGTCTAGATTTCAGGTCCTGGGAACTGCCTGGCAGGGAATTTGTTTGAGGCTGCTGTGCTTACACTGACCCCTTGATTAATTGGGCATTCCAGTCCCTGAGTTCAAATCCCAGCAGTTCCTAAGGCAATAGGTGGAATAAAAAGCCAATATTGTCCTGTTTTCCTTTCTGTGCAAATAGTGTGTACTAGGTACAATATGTAATTTCTATGCAAATTCATACATATGATACATATTTTACATGCATATAAATATTATTTTTGCCAGTTCTGGGGCTGGAATTCACGCCCTGGGAAATGCTCCTGATTTTTTTTTTCCAAGAGGTTAGCTTCCACTTCATCCATAGCACAATAGACTAACCCAGTCCCTGAGTTCAAATCCCAGGTATGGCAGATAAAATGGCCCAACTTTGTAGCCAGGACTTTAACTTTTTTTTGGGGGGGGCAGCCACGGGGCTTAAACTGTGTGCTGAGTTATGCAAAGAATGCCATGTGCTGTGTCCTTCAACAGGTGCATTCTTATATCGTGTCCTTGTAAGAACTCCACAATTCAGATGATAATGCAGACAAGAATATTGAGGCTCAGATAGGTCACCATGGCAGGGATGAAATTATGTATTACTAAAGATTATTATTATGTATTACTAAATACATAAAGTAATTATGTATTACTATGTCTCCTGCAGACAATTGTTTTGTTTTGTTTTTCTCAGTCATGAACCTTGAACCTGCAGCGTAGACGCTGACCCTTACCTCTTGGGCTCATGGCTAGCACTCCACCGCGTGGAGTCATGGACCCCCTTGCAATAGAGGCTATGGCCAAGGGGTGGGTAGCTAAAGTGTGTCATCCTGCCTTCTCTGGAATCTGAGATTTGTGGATCTGGGTTCCAAACTATCCCAGACACAAAAGGTACCATGAGACTATTATCTCCAATTCACCACTAAGAACTTGAAGTGAAAGCTGGGTGCTTGTGGATCATGCCTGTCATCCTAGCTACGCAGGAGGATGATATCTGAAGATCAAAGTTCAAAGCTAGCCTGGGCATGAAAGTCCTGGAGACACTTAACTACAATGGACCACCAGAAAACCTGAAGTGGTGCTGTGGCTCAAGTGGTAGAGCATAAGATTAGAGCTGAATTGCTCAGGGACAGCACCCAGGCCCAGACTTCAATTCCTACACCCGACAACAACAACAATAAAAAAACAGAAATAAACTAACAAGCCTGAAGTAGAGGGCTGGGAATGTGCCTTAGGTGTAGAGGGCTTTGCATACATGAAACCCTGGGCTTGATTTCTCAGGACCACATCACTAGGAAAAAGCCTGAAGTGGCTCTGTGGCTCAAGTAGGAGAGGGCTATCCTGTACAAGAGAAACTAGATACAGTGCTCATGTCCTGAGTTCAAGCTCCTGGACTCAATTATGTGTGAGATCATACACATACACCCGCATGCACACACACACGCACAGAGAGAGAGAGAGAGAGAGAGAGAGAGAGAGAGAGAGAGAGAGAGAGAGAGAGAGAGAGAGAGAGAGAGAGAGAGAGAGAGAGAGAGAGAGAGAGAGAGAGAGAGAGAGAGAGAGAGAGAGAGAGAGAGAGAGACCAGAAGTGATGTTGTTACACAAAATGGTAAAGCACTGGGTTTCTTCACTGACCTCATGGTCAGCACCCAAGTCCTGTGTTCATCCCCAAAATCTAGCTACTCTGGGCCCAATTAAGAGAGGTTAAACGTTTCAAAACCTCATGAGATTCACCAGCCCTAGATGACAGGAAGCTTTTTGATATCTGACATGTGCTTGTATTTCCAAAGCTCCCGGAAACCTATGAGAGTCACCATAGGCCCATCATCACCAACAATGAAACATTTCATTAGGTTCAGTGCCCTAGTTGTCTGCCAGAAGGACTCCTGAATTATATTGAGCACTGTATCTGAACACCGGAATATAATCTCACAAAGACAGGATAAGTGCACAGAAATTGGCCTGCCAGGGGAGGTTGCAAAGATGAAGGCTTCCTGTCAAAACAGAGCCCTGGGGAGAGAGATCGCTTGGGGAACGAAGAGGCCTTTTTCTCGTGGCTTTCAGAGCCTGCCCACACTCCTCCTCATTAAGTGGCCCAGATGGAGTTGCTTCTTACACAGCTGTACAGGATTGAGGCCTTTTGTCTGCCTGTTTAGACAATGAGAGAGACATCTTCCAGCAGGCCTGGCATGCAGAGCAACCTTCAGCCTACACTGGGAGCATTAAGGGGAAGCCTGGAACATGCAATATCATAAAAGCATTCTCTGTGTTATGAACTCATAGTATTGAATAGAAATTTCCTAGCTTGGTGCTATTCATCATAGCTACTCCGGAGCTTCATCTATAGGAATACATCCATACATAAACAAAGACATGGAGGTACAGGCTCTTTTTGAGGGGGCAGGTACTGGGGTTGAACTATGAGCCTAGGTGTTTTCCCTGAGCTTCTTTTGCACATGGTAGTTCATTAAGATTGAGTCACAGCCTCATTTCTGGGTTTTTCTGTGATCTCTTAGAAATAACAGTGTCAAGGACTTTCTTATGCTGGCTGGATTCAAACTCAGATTCTCTGCATCTCAGCATCCTGAGGAGTTGGGATGACAGTCACCAGCCACTGGCACCTTCTTTCTTTTCTTCTTCATTTTTTAATCTGGACAATCTGAATTCTTAGCAGAGTCATTCCAACGGGTCGAACTCTATCTTTGAGAGAGAAAGCCGAGCAGGAGACACAAGCCAGACCAGGGAGGAAAGCCTGGGAGTTGGTTATGTCCAATAACGATCAGATGGCTGGAAGTGGAGCTGTGGTGGTGGTAGGGCCTCAGCCTTGAGCAAAACAGCTCAGGAACACATCAGGCTCTATGCAATGCTTCTGCTTTTATTTACTGGTTTATTATTCAGATATGCTAGTTGCATATACTGCATCATTCTCTTCATTTCAGCCCCATTGCTTTGCTCTTCCAAGTTTTCAGGCCTGTGTCCTTATATGATGCACACTGAAGCTCTCAAAAGCCTTTATTTACATTTTATTATGAGACCAAGGCAGGAACAGTCACAAATCAGGCAAGGGTAGAGAAGATCGGGATTCATAAAAGTAACCGGTATTCAGAATATTAAACTTGAGAACATAAAATGGTACCATACTTATGTAAAAATACCATTAAGAAAAAGATGAGGAGGCTGGGAATGTGGAATAATGAGAGTGATTGCGTAGCATGCAAGAAGCCCTAGGTTTGATTCCTCAGGAGCACATACACAGACAAAGCCAGAATTGGTGCTGTGGCTCAAGTAGTAGAGTGCTAGAGACAGTGTCCAGGCCTTGAGTTCAGCCCAGGAAATGTCACAGAGATAACTAGGTAGGTAGGTAGGTCAGTAGGTAGGTAGGTAGGCAGATAGAAAGAAAGACAGAAAGAAAGAAAGAAAAAAAAAGAAAGCAAGCAAGGAAGAAAGAAAGAAAGGAAGAAAGAAAGAAAGAGAGAGAGAAAGGGAGAAAGAAAGAAAGTAGGAAGGAAGGAAGGAAGGAAAGAAAGAAGACAGATGGAAGGAAGGAAGGAAGGAAAAGAAAGAAAGAGAAAGAAAGAAAGAAAGAAAAGGAAGGAAGGAAGGAAGAAAGGAAGGAAGGAAAGAAGGAAGTTGATAGATGAATGTGATCTTTGTTGTAAGAAGGAAAGGAGGGAACACTTCCTACCCATGAGGCCTTCTGCTGTGCCAGGACACCAGCATCAGCTTCACACAACCATAAAGCAGAAAGACTGTTTCTGTCCCACTTCTCAGGCAACCAAGAGCCCCAGAGTCAAGACGACAGTGCCATGTTCCAACTTAAGTGCTTGGAAACCTAAGAGAAAGGTCCCTTCCTCTCCTTGGACTGATGATTTGCATTAATGATGTGGAGAATGAAGGAAGGACAATGGACTGGCAGAGATAGTAGAAGGGCCTTCAAACCTGACAGAGTCAAAAAACCCACTCCCTAAGACCAGAGAGCAAGGTTTTTCTACTCTTTTCCCCCCGCCTCCCCCACTAAACTGGCTCTCTATTGTTAACCTAAAGATAAACTGAGGCTCCCTTCACCTGATGGAGGAAGGTTAATTCGTCATTGTTTGAAGAGGCTGAGAAAAGCCTCACCCTGGTGTAACTCTGACAAATGTTTCAGATTCCCCCCCCCTCATTGCTGGCTGTTCCTGAAATGAATGAAGTGGTTTTGCAGTTCACTTCCCTGTTGAGCTTCCTTATGTACATTCTGCCTCCTAATCCTGCAGGCCTAGGTCTCTGTACCTAGCATGACTTTTTGAAACTGTTTTCTGTCCTTCAAATACATTGTTCATTGGAGTTCTTCCTGTTAACATGTCTAGGGCTTGGATGCTGAGAACTTCATATGAATCCAGGATTGCTCAAAAGTGTTTCTTTCCTGTTTCTATTGCTCAAGAACTCTAAGAACATTTAGAGTGCAAGTACTTCTCATCACCAAGGAAAACATAGGAAGCTCTTGAACATCTGAACTTTCAGAAGTGGAAGTCAGAGTGTCATAGACTTTTCTGCCCTAGATGACTTCAACCTGTGATCCTGAGACCTCAGACTCCTGAGATCAGGTGATGGGCATGAGCTACTGGTTCTCTGCTAGGTTCAGAACTGTAATGACATTGACAACACAAATCAGCTGCTTATCACAAAGGGCTTTGGGAGCATATTAAGCCTTTCAACAATGGACCTTTCAGAACCCTGTAGGAAACAAGGTTATAATACTAGAGTCTGAGAGGCTGGGCATATGGATGTGCTACACTTGAATCTTGAGTTCTGACTCCAATTCTGGTGTACAAAAGCATTCATTTTCCAGAAAATATTCACCATAATTAGCAAATAGGAAAAGTTCTTTGATTATTGCTCACTCTTTTTTCCAGTTGTGTGTCCCAAACTAAAACCTGGGCACTGTCCCTGAGCCCTTCAGCTCAAGGTAAACCCTCTACCACTTGACCCACAGCTCCAAATGGGGTCTTTTGGTGGTTCATTGGAAGTAAGAGTATAACAGGCTTTCCTTCCCTAGGCTGTCTTCAAACTGTGGTCTTCAGATCTGAGCCTCCTGAGAAGCTAGGATTCCAGGTGTGAACCACCGACATCTGGCCTGTTGTTTTTGCCAGACCTGGTGCTTGTACTAAGGGCCTGGATACTGTCTCTGAGCTCATTTTTATCAAGACTTGTGGTCTACCACTTGAGCCACTCCACAGCTTCTTGCTTTTTCTGAGTATATGGTACTGAGTATTTAAACCCTGGCATTCATACATTCTGAGCAAGCTTTCTACCACTAAGCCACATTCCCAGCCCCAACTTTCCAATTTTATCCCTCAACTTGACTATCCTCAAAGAAACGCTTCTGAGTATAAATCATCTAAAGAAGTCACTATAGGAAGTTTTTCAAAGATAAATAAGACAAAGCTCATACTGAAACAGACTCTATACATGTGATGACTGTGACAAATGGCTCCATTTAATTATGTATCATGTTTAAACACTTAATAAAGTATTAATAAAAATGAGTCAATATCCTAAATTATTGGGTATAATTTTATAATAGATGTACAAAACATAATAAATATTATGTGAATAATAATATTAAATACAATAAACAATATAATGAATAAAATAAAAATAAAATAAATACAAAATTAATAATAATAATCATAATATGAAATAATCATACATATGTACATATATGTCATATATTACACATGTATATAAATATTTTTTCCCTTGCAGGGCCTTAATTCAGGCCCTAGGAATTCTAGCTTCAATTTCTTTTCCTCAAGGACAGTGAGCTTTCCCTTCACAAATGGTGTAAAAGAGTTACCCAGATGGTGAGCTCAAATCCCATCAATGCCAGAAATACTGGCCTCAGTTCCAATACAGTGACTTAATATTTGTATTGGAAGCAGATATGTTTATTCAATTCCATACTGAACATTAAAAATAAGCAGTGTATAATTTTGTACAGCTATTCAGTCATCCTTCACTTACCCCCAAAATGCTTCTTCAGCACTACATTAATTTTTGTACTTTTTTTATTGTAAAATTGTTTTACAGAGGGGTCATAGTTACTTGAGCAAAGTAATGAGTACATTTCCTATTGAGCATTGTTGCCTACTCCTTTGTTTTCCCCCTACCATCCTATCCCTCCCATCTCCACAGCTACCTTTCCCTGCTGAGGTCAGTGACTTAATTATATATTTTTGGCTTGACATAGGGTTTGAACTCAATTACTGGCAACTCTGCACCTTCACTCACAATTCTACGAATTTAGCAAGACCCTAAGTTCAAATCCCAGGCTAGGAAAGAAAACTGGCAGAAATTCCAAACCAGTGAGCTTTATTTTTTTTAATTTAGTTAATTAATTAACTAGTTTTGCCAACCACGGGGCTTACACACAGGTCGTGGCAATTCTGCCTCAGCTTTGAACTCTCTAGGCTGGGGTACAGCCTCAGGACCCATAGCCTATCCTGGGACCCTAGGCCCAGAGAGCTTGCAGGAAAAAAATGTGGGACAGCAGAAAAAGTGCCAACCTGTAGAGGGCTGGGGGGGGCTTTATAATTTTTTTCTTTGCACAGTGACCATCCTGGGTCTGAATGACACGGTTGCAAAGTGGACCTGACCTGCCATTGCTGATGGCTGGCAGGCTATCAGGGAAGCCATAAGCCAACATGTCAACATAGGCTCTGGGTTCAAATCCTGATCCTGACACCTACCAATGGCACGAGACCACAAGAGACTCATTCCTATGCCTAAAAATACGGATTGAAAGAGTAGTTCATGAATTTGTCTAGTGTAAAATTGGATGCAATAATCCTAGGATGCTGATTGATCTTAATTAATAGTTTATTAAACATGAAAAGAATAATATTATGTCAATGGTGATATAATAAATACCTAAGAGTTGGTAGGAACGTAGTAGATGTCATTCAATCGTAGAGAGACTGCTCTGGCACTCTTTAGCAATATATATTTATTTGTATACTACCATCTTCCTATCCACTTATTGCTGTTTTGGACAAACTTGGGGAACGATCTTAGCGCCTGGGAACTACCTGAAAGCTTTTTGGCTAGAGGCTGCTGTGCTCACACTCACCCATTCATGAATTGGGCCTGCTAGGCCCTGAGTTCAGATCCCAGCACTGCCAAATATTTAATTTTGGATTAGGAAACCGAGTGTGACACATGTTTTCTTTTCTGGGAGAGTACTTGGTGTCAGGCATGATGGAGAACATATCTACAAATCTAGATGCTATGTGATAGTATGTAAGCAATGTAATAAATGGTATAGGTGTCATCAGAGTCAATAAAATAAATGGTAAATAAATGAATAAAACAAGAAATGAAATGAATAACCACACCAAACACAATATGGACTGAACATCGGTATGGAAGTATAAAATCTATCTTTAAAATATATATAAGGAGTATGTGTTCCATGCTTGAACCTTGAATTCAGCCCTGCCATGAGAAGGCATTGGCAAGAAATCCTGAGATACTGGTATCTGGACCAGTATCGATCTCATACTTGAATGAGTAGCTCATGTGTGATGTGAGTAGGAAATGATAAGCAAGAATCATGGGGTATTACTTATTTGTAAAGAAGTGTTGATTAATCATCATAGTCATGAAATGGATGCATGTGGAAAGATCCAAGAATCAGTAGACACATGGTTGAGTGGATTCCATCACAGGTCATCATCTCTCCTACTCTATACAAATATGTACTTATTTGCATACTACATTCAACTTAGGAATGGATGACTGCTTTGTGCCCTTCCCCCCCCCCACCTAGGGACTCCATCTCAGGTCCTGGGAAAGGCCTTGCTCATTAGTGGCTCACAGGCTGGTGACATGGACCAATTTGTCGCTTGGGTCTGCTAGACCCCAAGTTAGGATCCCAGCAGTGCCAAAGATTCACCCTGATGTCAGAAGCCAATCGTTGCACCTGTTTTACTTTTCTGTGCAAGTCTTGGGTCTCAGCTAGGATGTAGAATGGAATGCATGGGCCACCCTGTGGCCATGGGAATAGGTTGTTATCCATGTCAGCCCAGTTATACTTGTCATCATATACTCAATAAAACACACAATACATCCATGAATAGCATACAAAATAGAATAATTAAACTAAATGTGCAATGCAGTCCACACACAGATGTGAATATATATCCCATGTTTAAATGATCCATTCAGGACTATTGTGAACTCCCTGGGGCTCAATCTCTGTTCTTTGGAACGGCCCAGCTCCTTAGTGGCTCTAGGCTTGTGTGTTCACCATGACCCATTCTCCAATTGGGCTTGCTAGGCCTTGAGTTCAAATCCCAGCACTGCCAAAATATTCTCCTTGATGTGCGAAGCCAGTCGGTGCACCTGTTTTCCTTTGATGTGCAAGTCCTGGTATCAGCTAGGATGGAGAATGCATAGGCAACTCTACCCTCATGGGAATAGGTTGCCCTTTAGGTCACAACAGTTATATCTGTCATCCTATACACAATATATCAATGAATAAGACACAAAATAAAGAGAATGACTACACAGAATGCAAGATGCTGCCCAACCATGTATGGAAATATAGAACCTATGTTTAAATGATGAATTTACCACTATTTTGCCCTCCACCAGGGCTTCATCTCAGTTTCTGGGAACGGCCTAGCACCTTAGTGTCTCACAGGCTGTGTGTTCACCGTGACCTATTCACCAATTGGGCCTGCTAGGCCTTGAGTTCAAATCCTAGCACTGCCAAAGGATTCACCTTGATGTGAGAAGCCAATAGATGCACCCGCTTTCCTGTCTTGTGAAAGTCCTGGGTCTCAGCAAGGATGGACAATTCTATAGAGACAACTTTATAGCCTTGGGAATAGGTTGTCATCCATGTCAGCACAGTTATATCTATCACCATACTCAATAAAATACACAATACATCCATGACTAAGACACAAAAATAAAAAGAATAACTACACTGAATGCAAGATGCATAGAACACCTGTAGGTAAAGAGAAATCTTATGTTTAAAAAAGGTGGGCTTGTTATTTTGTCCAGTGCTGGGACATCAAATCAGGCCCTGGACCAGGCCTGACATTCTAATATTCAAGGATGGTGAGCTTTCCCTTTTCCAAAATGCAACAGAGCTACCCAGACCTCAGTTCAAATCTCAGCATTGTCAAAATATTCATTCTGTTTTCAGAAGCCAGTCATTGCACATGTTTTCCTCTCCTGTGAAAGTGCCCGGCCTCAACTAGGATGTAGAATGCATAGGCAACCCTATAACCATTGGAAGAGGTTATCATTCATGTCAGCACAGTTATACCTGTCACCATACTCAGTAAAATACAAATAACTCCATGAATTAGACACAAAATAAGGAGAAGTGCACCGAATGCAAGATGCTGTCTACACATGTATGTAAATATAGATCCTACATTTAAATTATGAATTTATGACTATCTGGCCCTCCATGGGACTCAATGCCAGGTCCTGGGAACAGCCTATCTCCATTAATCTAAGGCTTGTGTCCTCACCTTGACCCATTCCCCATTTGGGCCTGCTAGGTTCTGAGTTCAAATCCCAACACTGCCAAAAGATGAATCCTGATGTGTGAAGCACATCGATTCACCTGTTTTCCTATCCTGTGAAAGTCCTGAGTCTAAGTTAGAATGGAGAATGCATAGGAAACCCTATAGACATCTCAATACATTGTCATCCATGTAAGCACTGTAATATCTGTCACCTTACTCAGTAAAATACACCATACTTCCATTAAGGCAGAAAATAAGGAGAATAAGTACACCAAATGCAAGATGCTGTCCACATGTATATGTAAATATATATCCTATGTTTAAATTATGAATTTATGACTATTGTGACCCACCCTGGGGATCAATGTCAGATCCTGGGAATGGCCTAACTCCTTTGTTGCTCACAGGCTGGTGTGGTCACCTTGAACTATTTGCCAATTGGTCCTGCTAGGCCCTGAGTTCAGATGCCAGCACTACCTACAATTGGATCATGGAGTAAGAAGCCAAGTGTGAAACTGTTTTTTCCTTTTCTCTGAGAGTCCTGGGTGTCAGGCATGATGGAGAAAACATCTACAAATTTAGATGCCATGTGGTAGGATGTAATCAATGTAATAAATGGAATGGGTGTCATCACAGTAAAATCAACAGCAAATAAATGAATAAAACAAAAGTACAAGGAATAACCACACTAAACATGAATGGACTGAACATCCATAGGTAAGTACAGATATCTTTGGGGTGTGTATGGGCTTCACAGCTGAGGTCTGGGGGCCTGGAAGAGTGAGACGCTTGAAGGGGACTCAGCACTGTTAAATTACAAGAATGAGGGATCTGTGTACCCTGGAGCTGTGTACTCCCTTGGGCCTGGTTGGTGGCAGTGGGAGCTTGAAGCACCTTGGAGTACAGACTACAGGGGGTTGCCTCCCAGAGGGACAGAGAGCATGGCCAACACTTAGTAAGGATATGAGTCCTGCTAGTATGGAGCACAAAAGCATAGGTCAGACTCTGGGTCTTCTCATGATGAACTCTAATGGGGGAGGCCAGCCCTACTTTAACTCTTGAGCTGGGATCTTCAGATCTTAGCCTCCTGAGTATCTAGGATTATAGGCATGAGCTTCTGGCTGAGACTCTGGTTCTTTTAGGTATATTAAAGTTTGACCTCAAGGCCTTAGGCTTGCTGATCAGGTCTTCTACCATGCTAGCCAAGCTTTTCTGTCTTGGGCATTTCTGAGATGGAGACTTAATATATGCTCAGGCTGGGCTGGATCATGGTCCTCCTATCTGTGACAGGCATGAGTCACCAGGCCCGGTCCTCTGTAGTTGGGATGGTAGACATGTAGTGCCACACTCAGTCATTGGTTTATATGGATTGTCCCAAACTCAGTCCACGGTAGCTGATTCTTGATAAGAGGTGAAGCTCTGGGTTGGGCCTCAACCACTGGACTTCAATCTCCTCATGGGACACTAGTTAGTAAACAAGAGATTAATACAGAGGGATCTCTGGAACAGGGTCAACCATAAAAGGAGGGGCCGTCATATACGGTTCTTGGTAATTCTGTGAGCATATGACTGGAAGATACCGGGAAAGATCTCAGATGGTGTGTGTTATTAAAGTTGCGACATGTATGGGAGTATGAATCAAAACATGGCCCTCTTTCTTTATTACCCTATCCTCATGAGGAAGAGGATCCTTCAATTTGTTCAGTTTTGAAGCTGGGGAAACTGAGGCACAGAGAAGCCTGGTGACCTAATAATTACTCCCAGCTGATAGGAAGCTCAGCCTGACTTCTCTGCCATACTCCCTCAGACAATGAGTGCTATTCAGTCCACTTTTTGTGATGGGAAGTCCACTTTTTTTCAGTCATGGGGCTTGAACTCTGGGCCTGCGACAGCTCCCCGAGCTGCTTAGCTCAAAGCTAGCACTCTACCATTTGAGTCACAGTGCCACTTCCAGTTTTCTGGTGATTCTTTGGAGATAAGAGTCTCACAGGTGTTCCTGCCCAGGCTGGCTATAAACCACGATCCTCATATCTCAGCCTCCATTTTACTTAGGATTATAGACCTGAGTCACCGGCACCTGGCTTAAGTGTAATTCTGAATTTCTTTCTTTCTCGCTATCTCTCTCAGGAACTGATTGAATGGGTTCTAGAGGAGGTGGCCCAGCATCCCCATGTGGTTGTAACCAAGGTGGCCCTCTCATTCTGGAGGTGGGCTGTTGGTCAGCTGTCTCGCTCAGTCTGTTGTACCAGCTCCATGAAGTAAGTCCCTCTCTGCCCTAGCTAGACCATGACAGTTATTCATTGTCCATCTCGCCTTACTAAACTCAGTACTGTGTTCAATGCCCTTTTCTAGCAAAAATTTCTTGCTAAAAATATGATACATAGTTATGGAATGAAAATGTAATGCCATCTTAAGAAATTCATTTAGGGTTCTTGGAATGTGGCTTCATTGTATGGTAGTTGCCTAGCATTCATGAAACCCTGAGTTTAATTCCTCAGTACCACATAAACTGAAAAAGAAAGACTGGTAGTGGTCCTGTGTCTCAAGTAGTAGAGGGTTAGCCTTTAGAAAAAAAAAAAAAAAAAACAGAGTTCCGAAGCCCTGAGTTTCAGCCCCAGGATTGCCAAAACAACAACAGCAACACAAATGAATATTTAGTTAGTAAATGCAAAATAAAGAACCCATACTTGGAATATAATTGCTCCTTCCATACTGATACCTGACATTAGTCACTAATTCATGTTCTTTACCTATGTTAGGATACTGTGTTGAAAAAAAAAAGTTTTGTTCATTAGGTCATGGCAATTAATGCCAGGAATGTGCTTAGATGTCAGTTGTAGGTTAATTCTGGAAATTCAAAGATTCCAGGCTTTTGAGTGGGTTCATTACTAATTACAATGAGAAGGGTAGTCTAAGTGAGATTTGGAAAACTTTTTTGCCAGTCATGGCACCATAAAGGCAGAGGCTAATTAATAGTTGTGACAGAAGAGAAGGAATAACTCCAGATGGAAGGAATAAATGATAGTAACTATGGTATAACAGAAACCGTTCTAGGGAACCATTTTTAGCTATTGAAGAGCTAGTTATCAACTAGGTTTATTCCTCATTGCCTTTAGCATTCTAAATCTCTTAGGCAAATTCTTAATCTTTGTGTAATAAATGTATCTCCTTTTATACTGTTCTTTCATACCTGATCGCCTTTGCTTTCTAAAAACCTCAGTCTTTCTACATTTCTCTATGAACATTTCCTGATACTAAATACACCTACAAAGATGAAAGAGGATGCTAAGGTAAGGTTCCCATAGCACCTGAGTCGTTAATGTAACAAAATGGAAAAGGAGGACATATTTATTGCTACGTCAATTATTCTGAAAAGCTGCAATGTCACATCATTTGATTCAAATTTCCATTCTTTGTCTACAGAGTGACATTAACTGCACATAAATGCAAATATGAGCTTGGTGCTGGTGGCTCCTGCCTGTAATCCTAGCTACTCAGGAGGTTGAGATCAGAGGATTGTGGTTCAAATCCAGTCTGGTCAGGAAAGTCCATGAAACACTTATCTTCAATTAACCACCAGAAACCCGGAAGTGGTGCTGTAGCTAAAGTGGTAGAACCCTCAAGTTGAGCTGAAGAGCTGAGCCACAGTGCCCAGGATCTGTGTTCATTCCCCACAACCAACAAAAAGTGCAAATATGGCTTTAAGTTTCCCCCAAAGGAATGATGAAGTCAATAGTAATCTTTCCAAATGATTCAGTGCACCTACTCTTGCTGACTTATTTAAGTTATGGCTAATTCGCTGAACATATTCGCTGCAAAAATTTTCAAATATTAATTAGCTTTATAATGAACTTCATCTAATATTTCTTGGTTCAAAAGTGAAGTCCATACAGTTGATATCATTTAGCTTTCTTACTGTCTTAGTTCAAAGCCAACCCAGTCAGGAGAGTCTTTCAAACTCTAATCTGTAATTAAACACCAAAAAAGCCAGAAGTGGAGTTTTGACTCAAGCAATAGAGTACTAGCTTTGGAGGCAGGTGGGAAAGAAAGATAACTGTTCAGGCACAGGGTCCAACCTCTGAGTTCCAACCCCAGAACCAGCAAAAAATAAACAAACAAGCAAAGAAAACAAACCCTGGGTATTTCTTTGGGACTTTCCTTAAAGGAGTAGTGATCTGAGAAGAGGCTGTTTTTGCTGACCATACTCAACTGTATCCTGCTTTTTTGGAATCCTTATTGCTATGGAAAACTCAGGACCAAACTAAAGGAATTGATAACTGACTCCTGCAACAAGAGAATCATCTCAGGGGTGAAACATCCATCCATAAGACACTTTAAAACCTCCATATCTTTGTTTCTTTGCAGTAGAATACTTTTAAAACAAATTTATTTCCTTTTGTTCTATGCTGGCCTTCAAATGCCATATTGTTTTCTTTTGTAATACTCTCAACCAGAAGTTTACAGACAAGTTTTATATGAGTAAAGAATACACTCAGAAAAGTCAGGGACAGAGTTTCCTTCAAGCCTTGGATTCTTTTCTTGTACAGTAAAAAGGAAAGCAAAAGTTAACCTGAACTTTTTCATTCCTATGTTCAATTCCTCTCCTGGGATCAGTTTCCACATCCAGTAACAGTTACTTCCACTTACTTCCAGTAACAATCTATGGTGCTGCTCCAGATAAAATGAATGTTTTCTGGCTTCATTGAAATAGCACAAGGACACCATTGGACATGAGGTAACACGTGTTTCAGAGACAACTTAGTGAAGTGTAATGAAATTTAAATTGCTTATAAATATATTATCCATAAGTACAGTTTGTTCAAACTTCTTAAGACATCAAAATTTGTGAATTTACCTTTAATTATCAAACTAATTCTCTGAAAAAGATAATTTGGGTCAAAATATATAGAGAGAAAATGCCCTCTACAATGAAAGAAGGTGTTGGGTTTACACATTTCTGTTTGTAACACTTTCCACAATGTCTTTGCACGTGAAGCACTGAAACACAGAAAAAAAATCTGATTGGATATTTCAAACCAATGATTTCATATTTTTAAGTGGCTGACAATAAATAATATCCTTACTATCAAGAGATGGTGAAGACTTCTCTAATTACATATGCCAAAAAGTTTTGGGTTCAGAAAAGAATTGAGCAAATGGAAAAGGTAAGAAAACAGTGTTCTTAGAAGTCCTAGTTAAGAGAATTGTCTTCAGTAGTGAAGGAAGGCCAAAACATTTTCATATAATTGTGTCAATAATTTTAGCACCTACAGTGATTTTACAGAGCCTATTTGGTTCACTACAATACAGAAAAGCTTGAATGAAGACATGAAAATAAATTCAACATCCAAATGAGGCAACTTAAAGAGTTTTAAAAGAGAAATCATGAAGATGTAGCAGTGGTAGAGACCGTATAGTCCTTCAGCTTCACTAGACTTGAAGCCAAGAAGCTGTGATTAATTGGAAATCAGTCAAGAGCTCAGAGGCGGATATAGAAGTAGGACATAGAAGCATTGTCATTTTGCAACAAACACTGTCGTCCAAGGTATGGGTGATTTAACTCTATTCTCCTCCATACATCTTGGTGAACAAATGCTAGACCAAGAGAAAAAAAATCTATGGAAATAACTTTGCATAGAATAACTTCACTGTTCCTGAGAATGTATCTAAGGAAAGTCTTAAGAGAAAAGATAAAAGTGCAGTATTTTCGGTTTCCTCTAAGCATCATTTTAGCCAAATGTATCTTTGAGGTTAGAATTGATTGAAACCAAAAATTATGGAGTACATATTTTTGTGGGCACTTTAGACACAATAAGTCTTTCAAGGTAAAAGAAAAAGAAAAATTATAGCCAAATATTTGTGACCACAGTTTCTTGGACTATTTTCTGGAGACAAAGTTTTACATTAGATTTCTCTTCATTAACATAGATGTTGTTTGATGGCAACCAAATTCAAGACCGAAGTTTAATGGACAGGCTTGGCCAATTAAACAGCATGAAAGAAGAAAACTGCAAATAATATTTATGTATTTATTTTTCTTTTTTTATTGTGAAAATACTGTACAGAGGGCTTACAATTACATGGGCAAGATAATGAGTAGGTTTTTCATCTAGCATTGTACCCTCCTCACTTGTTTCCCCTTCCCATCTCTTCCCATTCTATCCTGCCCCCCACCCAATCCTCCTACCCCGCACCCCCCATCTCGCACTAAAGTTGTGAAGTACGTATTCAACATAAGGACTTATACATCTCATTGTTGCAATGGGTCCACAGGTATCCCTATTTAAACAATTTGTTTTTTCCCTTCCCCTCCACAAATTATACCGATATCAAATACAGTGAAAGCAGAGGTTATACCATGGGGGAGGGACAAACAAAGCAACCAAGAAATAATCTTATAAATGTGTTATAAACAATTGCATGAAAGGAAACAAAAAACATTTGAATACATATCTTAGGGATCATTTCCATAACAACTACTTATCTGATTTTTTTCAGCTTGACTCAGACATATACTTGTTATTGCAAATAACCGAAACCATGGGACGTATGTTTCTTTGGGCCTGGCTTACTTCACTTAGTATAAT
The DNA here is from genome assembly GCF_024711535.1 of Dipodomys merriami. Lineage (NCBI taxonomy): Eukaryota > Metazoa > Chordata > Mammalia > Rodentia > Heteromyidae > Dipodomys > Dipodomys merriami. The sequence continues at coordinate 181,872 of NW_027202344.1, forward strand.
TTTTCCCAAGTCTTTCCATTTCCTAAAAAATGTGGCAATGTCATTCTGATGGAGACATAGAATTCCATTGTGTATATATACCACATTTTATTGAACCATTGCTCTACTGAGGGGCATGTGGGTTGATTCCATATCTTAGCTATAGTTAATAAAGCTGTAATAAATATAGTCGTGCTGGTAGCTGTAGTGTGGTCTTGTTTGTGAACATTTGGGTAAAGGCGCCGAAGTGGAATTGCTGGGTAATAGGGGAGCTCTATGTACAGTCTTTAGAGGAATCTCCATACTACTTTCCAAAGTGGTTGAACAAGTTCACACTCCCAACAACAATGCAGTAAAGTTCCCTTCTGTCCACATCCCCTCCAGCATCTGTTGTTATTAGAGTTCTTGATTTTTGCCATTCTAACTGGGGTGAGGTGGTATCTCAATGTTGTTTTGATTTACATTTCTTTTATGGCTAGGGAATTTTAGCATTTCTTCATGTGTCTATTGGCCATCCTTCTTTCCTCTTCAGAGAAGTTTCTCTTTAAGTTTTTAGCCCACTTATTTATTGGGCATTTGTTTCTTTGAGGATTTGTTGTTGGGGGATTTATTTATTTTTTTGAATTCCAGGTATATTTTAGATATGAGACCCTTTTCCGTTGTATGGGCTAGTGAAAATCTTCTCCCAATCTGTTGGCTTTCTCTTGATCTTTCTAGATATGTCTTTTGCCATGCAGAAAACTGGAATTTCATGCAATCCCATGTGTCCAACCTTTCTTTGATTTGTTGTGTTTCTGGGTCTCGATTAAGAAAATTTGGGCCTGTGCCAAGGAGTCCTAAAGTTTCTCCTATTCCATCCTGTAATGTTTTCAGTGTCTGATTTGACTCCGAGGTCTTTGATCCATTTGGAGTTGATTCTGGTGCAGGGTGATATATAAAGATCTAGCTTTAGTTTTCTACAAGTAGTTAAACAATTTTGCCAGCACCGTTTACTGAAGAGCCTGTCTTTCTTCTATTCTATTTTTTTTAGCTCCCTTATCTAAGATTAGATGGCTATAGGTCTGTAGGTTCATTTCTGGGTTTTCAATTCCATTCCATTGGTCCTGAGGACTGTTCTTGTGCCAGTACCAAGCTGTTTTGATTACTATGGCTTTATAGGAGAGTTCGAAATTTGGCATTAATATTCATCCAGCAGTGTTCTTTCTGTTGAGTATCATTTTTGCTATTCGGGGTCTTTTATTGTTCCATATGAATTTTTGGATTGACACTTCGATTTCCTTGAAAATAATGGCAAATAATATTTAATGAATTACTTTGACCAATTATTTTGCCAGAAGAAACAAGGAAAAATATAATTCAAAATCAATTGACTTAAAAGTATGAAGAAAGGGTAGTGAAGAGAGATTAGAGAAAAGATAGAGGATTGTTTTCTCTCCAGTGGAGTATTGGGTTCTTGTTCTTGTTTCTTCCATTCTATCTTCACAAGCTTTCAAATATGTATCAGGACTGGATTATCCAGTTCAGACAGAGAACTCCTAGAAGACAAATACTATTTGCAGCAGATATAGGTCATTCATAACCTTAGACAATCTATTTAAATCTGTTAAAAATTCTCCCCTATCCCAAACTTCCCTCTTTGAATAGCTTTGTTTGCTTTTCCCAAGACTGCCCTTCATTAACTGCCTAAAATTTTGAGAGGTCATATTCATACTCCCTAGAGACTGCTGTTTTGTTGTGATTTTTGTTTGTTTTTGTTTTTTGTTGTTTTAACTGAATTTGAAAAGGTTGTGCAAGTATGTTACAATTAAACATGTCCATCTAATTGTCCTATACTCCTAGATCAGAGTCACTCCTTCCATCATTCTCAAGCAACCCTTTCTCCAAGATTTAGTTTCAATTTACCACTTCCTTTATCACGTGTGTACATTGAGTATTCTAGCTGTACTTGCCCCTTATTCATTTTTAATTATTTCTATGCCTTTACTATAATTCCTCTCTGATTTCAAATTCCGGATAGTCATTCTGTTAAACTATCTGTTAATACTTTGAAAGGTTTATATATATTCCTGGAGTTTCAATCCTGCATATGCTTGAACTGTTGTCAGCTTGTATTTCCATAATTCATTCATCTGCAGTAACAATTTGCAAGACTGGAGACATGAAGCACCTAAACATGATTTTATTTCATCCGTTTGGGAGAGTAATCTTTAGTCAAAAAGAACGTTAAAAATGGCTTAGAATGTATTCCTAACTACCAATTTTTAAAAATGGCTTTGCACAATGGTGTGATTGTTTTATTTTACATGGGATAATATTTCATACTACCTATAAGTTTTCAAAAAAGAAGAAAACTAAAATTTATTCTTATAGAGGAATATGATTGAAATAGAAGACAGATTTTATTTTTGGCATATCTCTGATGAGTACCCATATTCAAGACATAAAGTCATATTTCTTACTATGTTAGAGAGTTAGGGTAAGCATAAAATAACATTTCTTAATATTTTAGACAGATAGGGAAAACATAAAATAACATATGATAAGGCAACTATTTGTGACTTTTTAAAATGTACCTTATTAAATGATGAAATTTACTTTATTAGCTAAAGTTTGGGTTGGAAATTTGGGAGGCTGATCTATTTAATGCATTTCTGGAAGGCCCCTACTGAACAACACAAGTTGTGTGTGGTTCTATTTCTACACTTTAATGAATGGTTGAACGAGTTTGGCATTAGTGCTGGGTAAATAATTCAACTCTATTGTAACTTGTGCCCTACACTTGAAAAACTTGTAATGTCACTAAGTATCAACTACTTGTCAAATGTTATTTTGGCTAATGTGATTTTAAAAAGTTTATTTGAAAAGGAATACACTTTCATGAGATTAAATGTAGATTAGCATTGGTTTGAGAGTGACATTTTCATTCAGCAGAACCATGTTGTACTGAAGGCCCAGTGTTTTGAAGCACTAAGGATTTCTCAATGTTTTTCTGAATTACATTTGACCTCTAAGCCAAGTTTTCCGGGCCTTGGTAGACCAATTATGGATCTATCCTTTCAGGAACTATTTTTTGGCCCACTTATACTGGACTAAAATCTTTCATTAATCATAGGGGAGGGAAATAAAAAATAATTTTATGGCACTTTGTGAACTTGTTCACTCATATGGGCTGTTCATCTGTAAGATGAATGTTTGAATTATAGTACTTTCTCTCACATTTTGTGAGCTCATCCTTCATTTTAAGTTGCTTTCCATTTCGTAATTACTTACTGCTAATTCTTGCATCTCAAGGAATTGGGGCCCTGAAATATAAGAAATGAGAAATTGAGATGGTTCTTCAATTACTTTGTGTTGGCATGTTGCATGGTCCTTGGTGAGAAGTCTTGCCCCTGTTATGTGATGATAGAGGTAACTGGGAACTGGGATCCTGTGACACATGGGACCTGCAGAAGAATAATATTTTTAGACATCTTATCAGCAAATTTGGGCATAATCAGTTGGAATGCTTCAGAAATATAGAGAAAAACAGTTTGGGACCAGTTAGTTAAAACAATAAACAGAGCATCAGAGTAAAATACCTTATAGATTAGACGAAAACAACATTTTTTGCCATGTGAATTCAGAAGACCAAGAACAGTTACAATGTATCACAAGTTTATACCAAAGACATTGCATTGATACTTTTTATATTCTAATATATATTTTAAACCTAATTACGTATATTCAAATTCTATTTACTGAATAAATAAATATCAATTTATTTGTCAAATTACCATTTAATTTTAGTTAGTTTCACTGTGTGAAATACAAAATCAGCACATATAAATATAAAATATATAACTATATATAATATAATAAAAAGTCACATGTTTTGCATTGTTCAGTTGTGGTTACTGCATCAAAGGAAACTCTGTTTTAAAGTATTATTCAATTATCTCTACATAAGTGTTTGATAGAGTTAGACCTAAAGCTTTACCATTTGTAGATTTACAGCCTGGAGGCAAGAGGAAACACTGTGATTAAAACATTACCAATTTAAGGCCTAATAATGAGGAGAAACATATGGACTTCTCCTGCGACTATGAGAATAATTAGTGATAGAAAGGGAGTAGTGTAAGTTCCTGCCTGGTTGGATGGTAGACGGGCCAGGACATTAAGTTATCATGCATATCAACAATTTTTTCACCTTCTTGGCTTTAGGTACTTTTGAAATGGTAGGTATAATAACCAATTGTATTTTGATAAAATACCTTCTAGTCTGAACAGTTCTATCTGAACTGTTCATCTCTCTACGATCCCTTAAAACTATGATTAGTTTTGGGGCTGGGAAGGTGGCTCAGTGGTAGAACGCTTGCCTTGCACGCCTGAGGCCCTGGGTTCTATTCCTCAGCACCACATAAGCAAAAAGAAAAAAGCCGGAAGTGGCACTGGGGCTCAAGTGGTAGAGCGCTAGCCTTGAGCTGAAGAGCTGAGGGACAGCGCCCAGGCCCAGAGTTCAGGCCCCACGACTGGACCCAAAAAAAAAAAAAAAAAAACTATGATTAGTTTTGTTCATCTACGACAATCTATGCTGTCAGACTAACATAGTCTGGTTAGTCTGTTCCTACATGGAAGAAGGGTCAAGGTTAGGTAGTCATTTGTGCCAGTTAGACCTCATTTGTGATAATGTCAGCTGCAGAAGTTTAGAAGTAGCTCTTAAGCAAGGCTTACTTTGAATCCATTAGCACCACAAAGCTAATTCAGTTGGATAAATAAGTACTTGAAAAAGCCAGCACTTTTGGATGTAGCTATAAATAATTGAAAGTACTATCAAAATCCAAGTGAAAAATATTTAAAATAGTCATCGACAAAAAAATTTTCAAATGTGATCAATCGACTGAACAATATAATTTTTTTCCCACTATTCACAGAATTTTAGGGAAATAAGATCAATAGCATTGTTAGGAACAATAAGGTTTCCTTGTTATAAGTAGGCACTCATAGATATAAGCCTGTGTAAAGATTGCATCATTAACTACTTAAATTTAGAGGATACGACATGCTTCAGCAGTATGTATACACAAATTACAATACAGAGGTTAACATAGCACTTGCACAAGGATGATATGAAAGTTTGTGAAGTATTCCATATTTTTCTTTCTTCAGATGCAAGAAATGAAAAACAGTTATTAAAATGTGGATTACAAAATTACAAGTGTAAAAATACATGTAATTCATATAATTAAATTTAGTTTGACATCAGTGTATTAAATCTTCACCTTAGAAAGAAAGGCGTTTACATAGCATAAACTTTACAAAACTTTTGAAATTAGACAACATTGTCATTTTATCCCAGAGAAAATAATATTAGGACCTAGGGAAAAAAGGAATCTCAAGCTGTTTCTATATGGAATGCAATCTGAAAGGACACATTATTGAACCTATATATTTTAAACTATGTAAAATTCAAGTATATCTAGGAGAGAATAAAATAAATTATGAACATTATACAAACATAGAATATAGGATATTTTAATATATACTTTTTCAGAAAAGCACCAGAAATACTTTAGTTTCTGTACTACTCATTTCAACAGATAAACTAAAATTATTTCTGATTAAAAAATCACAAACACTGCAGGAATCATACATGTATACAAAAACGCTTCTATAAAATTTGCCATCCAATAGAGGCAATTCAGTTGGAAGTATTCCGCTGAATCCATGAATTTTTCCAGTAAGATATTTGTGTTGCCAGGAGCTGGTGGCTCACACCTGTAATCCTAGCTACTCAGTAGGCTGAGATCTGAGGATCACGGTTCAAAGCCAGCCTGGGAAGAAAAGACTGTGAGACTCTTATCTTCAATAAACTACTAGAAAACTGGAAGTGGAGCTCTGGCCTACGCGGTAGAGTGCTCACCTTGAGCTGAGCACAGGGATAGCGCCCAGGCTCAAAGTTCAAGACCCATGACAGACAAAAAAAGGTTATTGCTCTTATTTGGATTGTGAAAATATTTTGTATGGACACAAAGGATGGACTTGCATTTTTGAAATTAAAGAAACTTAACTCAACCATTAGGACTTAGGAGAACAATTTGTACAGCCTTCCACAACTTCATAGAGGTAGTGATACATACTTATCCTTTTGGCAATATCAAACGCAAATCTAAATTGTACTAAATCAAATCTAAATTGTACTTCAGGCCTGGTTTTATATAATGTTTCTCAGAAGGAGACCCAGCATATTTTTGCTATCTCAATTATGAGCAGCAAGATATAAGGGGGTCAAGAGGCCTTTAGTTTGGGCATTGGTATCTGTATCATGATGAAGTAAGAAAGAAGCCACTCTGGTATTATTCTACATATATGCACTGTGCAGGAGTGTCCAGCCATCTACAGTTATAGCATGTGCCGCTTGAGCCACCAACTCATGGACAATGTCTAAGTGTCCACTGTAGGCTTCCAGATAAAGAGGGGTACACTAATCATCATCCCTAATATTCACATGAGTGGCCTTTTTGGAAAGTAGTCTCTGCACTGTAGTAAGCCGAATATTTGCGGCAGTCCAATGAAGAAATTTGCTTGGATCCTTCTCCATTTTTTTCTTGCAATTGATACCATTCCTTACTTTTTCATCTTATTCCTCATCTTCCTAAGAATTGCCTAACCAGAGACTTTGAGTGCCGGTGTGAATGAGGTGTCCATGTATTTCCCTAATAGTTCACATTGGTTGAACTGGTCAGAAATATCTGGTGAATTTTCTGCATATGTTTTTTTCACCATGATTCATTTTCTCTTTTTCAAATTTTACTATTCGAAATTATTCTAACTGGAGAGTAGGGAATTGATGGAGTGCAGAGGAAAGATGTTCCTTCGTATTCAAAGGCACAGACTGAAAATGAGGACCAATGATTTCTTCATGTGCAGCTTATTCTAGGAATGAGAAAATAGGAAATAATGCCTTCTATATAAATGATTTGGGAAATGGCAGAGCAAAAAGTGAAATGATGAAACCAAAAGTAGAAAAGCAGAATAAATTAGGATAATTATGGAACAATCATATTATCTCTGAGAACCATGAAAGAGAGAGAAGTGAGAGACAGATGTGCAATGACCTAGCTAGCCACAAAATCCATGCTCTGATCAATTTACAGAACAATCAAAATTTTATTTTTAAAAAGATGGATGTAGAATTTATGTATTTACTTGAAATTAGTAAATACATTTTTAGTAGCCTACATAAAGAGACATAGCTTTGACCAAATTACAGACAATAATCTAAATCATTGATAATTCTAGTAACAGATATGATTGAAATTATTTGAATCACACTTTCTTGTACAATGAAGGAATAGGTCAAAGCTAGTAAAGCAGCTAGAGATGTTCCTACCCTTCTCCCTAAACTTAATAATTTCTGGTTTGTAAAATTCTTCTTTGCTGTTCTTAGCCCAATAATATGTAATTGTTGATGTTGAATAGACTGTATCTGTTGAACTAGATTGTATCTGCATTTTTTTTTTTTTTTGTCGGTCGTGGGGCTTGAACTCTGGGCCTGGGAGCTGTCTCTCTGCTCTTCAGCTCAAGGCGAGCACGCTACCACTTGAGCTACAGCGCCACTTCCGGTTTTTTGGTGGTTTTTATTGAAGATAGGAGTCTCACGGTCTCTCCTGCCCGGGCTGGCTTTGAACCGCGATCCTCAGATCTCAGCCTCCTGAGTAGCTAGGATTACAGGCATGAGCCACCAGCGCCTGGCTGTATCTGCATATTTTTGACTGTGAAATTACAGGACTTTGGATGATGCTTGTCTTAAAATGGTGTTCTAGTACAAAACTGGCGTTACTTTCATACCAAATGGGAAGAACAAGCTGGAAAAACAAAAGAAAAATGGCAATTCCGGGTATCTCAACTCCCGCTCAAATAATTAGGTGACAGATCAGATAATGAATAATCCAGAGGAGAGTTCCCAAAAAGCCCTACAAACACTACTGGTAAACATGGTGAATGAAAAGATTGAAAACCTGCAAAGGACTCAGTATGAGCATGATAGGAAGAAAGAGGAGGCAAACCAAAGATCAAAACAGCTCATGGGCATGAGGAAGCTACTCTAAGCTTAATACTGGAATTGCGTGAGCAGGTTGAGAACACTCAAAGTGAAATAAAGGAATTGTGTAAGCAAGCTGAGAACAATCAAAGAGAAAGAAAGAAATTGAATGAGCAGTCTGAGAACAATTAAATAGAACTACAGGATTTGAATGAATGTGAGGAAGCTAATCAAAGAGTAATACAAGAATTGGGAGAGCGGGATGCGAATAGACAAAGATTACTAGAGACATTCATGGAATCCATTAACAGACAGCTGAAAGAAGTCAGGGAGACCACAGCATGAATGGAGCCCAGCAGAAGGAATGGGCTTCCAAGGAAACCATAACCAATCAACTAAACGATTTGCGAATAAACACTGAACACCAAATTAAGGAAGTATAGAAGTTCATACAAGATCTAAAACAAAGCTACAACAAAGAATTTGAAGCCACTAAAGCTGACCAATTAAAAAGAACAGATAAAAAACAAAGTAGAAAGACTCGACAGTAGGTTAGACCATGCAGAAGATTGAATCTCGGGCATTGAAGACAGCGTAGATATTATAGAAAAGAACATACAACCATCCAAGACAAAACCAAGAAATATGATAGATTTATTCAACACTTGGAAGACACTATCAGAAGGCCTAATCTGAGGATAATGGGTGTAGAGGAGCACCAAGAGACAGAAGTTAATGGTTTAGGATATTTTTTTAACAGGATCCTAGCAGAGAACTTCCCAAACATGCAAAGAAAAAAAGACCTATTCAGATACAAGAAGATTTTAGAACCCTAAATAGACCAGACTAGAACAGGACATCCCATCATCACATTACAATCCACACAGGATAAATTCAGACCAAGGAAAAGATCCTTAAATATGTCGAGGAGAAAAGTTCAATCACCTATAAGGGCAATCCAATTAGAATCACCTCAGATTTCTCAGCAGAGACAATTATAGCAAGAAGAGCCTGGAATGATGTATGCCATGCCATAAAGAAAAACAACGATGAACGGAGAATACTGTACCCAGGTAAACTCTCCTTCATAACCGAAGGTCAAATAAAAATCTTCGATAGCAAAGAAATACTGAAACATTATATCTCCACCAAACCAGCCCTACAAAATATTCTTAAAGATGTCCTACACATAGAAAACCAACAAGACCACAATAAAGGCCAAGAAACCAAACACAAACAGAATCCAAGAACCATAGGAAGAACCCAATTGGCATAGCCACCAATCAGGTGGATAAAATGGCAGTAACTCCCAAATACCTTTCAGTTTTATCTCTCAACATTAATGGACTTAACTCTCCAATTAAGAGACATAGAGTCTCTAGTTGGATTAAAAAGCAAGATTCTTCTATCTTCTGTCTTCAGTAGTCACAACTTGCCCATAAAAACAAACACATCGTGAATGTGAAAGGCTTGAACAAAATCTACCAAGGAAATGACCACCATAAACAGGCAGGAGTAGCAATCCTAATATCAAATAAAATAGACTTCAAATTAAAATTAGTGAGAAGAGATAAAGAAGGTTGCTACATATTAATTAAGGGATCTCTCCTTCAGGAGGATATTACAATTCTAAATATTTATTTGCCAAACAATAGAGCACCCAAATTTATCCAAGAAATGTAACTTTAAATCTCACATAGATCCAAAGACATTAATTGTTGGGGAATTATATACACCACTATCCACACTACATAGATCATCTCAGCAAAAAACTAAACAGAAAAACTGCCAATCTAAACAGCTGCATAGATCAACTGATTTCGCAGATATCTAGCGAATATTTCATCCAGCAGCATCAGAGTACACTTTTTTCTCAGCAGCACATGGAACAGTTTCCAAAATACATCACATTTTATGTCACGAATCAAACTTGTCAAAATTCAGAAACATTGAATTCATATTTTGTATTTTCTCAGTCCACAAGGGAATAAAATAAGAACTCAACACCAAAAGCCACCAAAGAAAGTGCAGTAACTCATGTAGGCTGAACAACACACTTTTGGATCACCAGTAGGTAATTGAAGACCTTAGAAACAAAGTTCAAATGTTCAAGATATTCAAAAAATGAGCACAGAAATTATCTGCTCCTCTGGGAAGCAGGACTCAGAGGCCGAGTTTATAGCTCTGAGTTCTTACATCAAAAACTTAGAGAGATCTGAAACCAACAATTTAATGAGACAGCTGAACCTCCTTGAAAAAGAGCAGCAAGATAAATCCCAACCCTGTTGACAGAAAGAAATAATTAAAAGTAAATCAGAATTAAATGAATTAGAATAAAAAAAACAGGAAGAATCAACAAAATGAGAAGGTTCTTTCAAAAAATTAACAAAATTGACAGACCCTTAACAAATCTTATCAGAAAAAGAAGAGAACGCACCCAAATAAATAAACTCAGAAATGAGAATGGAAACATCACTACAGAAACAACCAAGAGACAGAAGATTATAAGGGAATACTGCTCAAAACTTTATGCTAATATGTTTGAGAACTTGGCAGAAACGAACCTTTTCCTGGTAAATATTGCCATGCCGAAACTAAACCAAGATGAGCTAAACCAGCTTAACAGGTCAATATCAAGCATTGAAATAGAAACAACAATAACAGACTTCCCATCTAAGACAATCCCAGGACTAGATGTTTTTTACAGCAGAATTCTACAAGGCTTTCAAAGCAGAGCTCACACCAATACTCCTCTAAATCTTCAATGAAATTGAAAGAGTAAGTTCACTACCAAACTTATTCTATGAAACCATCATAACTCATCCCCAAACCAGACAGGAACTCATCAAAAAAGAGAAATATAGACCCATTACTTTGATGAACATTGATGCAAAATGTCTCAACAAAATTTTGGCCAATCGACCTCAACAATTCATCCAAAACATCATACACAACGATCAAACAGGATTCTTTTCAGGGATGCAAAGTTGGTTCAATATACGCAAATCGATTAACATAATTCATTTCATCAACAAGATCAACGATTGTCTCAATAGATGCAGTAAAAGCATTTGACAAGATCCAACACCCCTTTATGATGAAGGTTCTGGAAAAATTAGGAATGCATGGAACATTCCTCAATACCATAAAGGCTGTATATGACAAGCCTACAGCCAGCATTATAGTCAATGGTGAAAAACTAAAGCCATATCCTCTAAATTCAGGAATGACACAAGAATGTCCACTCTCTCCACTTTTCTTCAATCTAGTATTAGGATGCCTCGCTACAGCAATAAGATAAGATGAAAACATAAAGGGGATCCAAATAGGGAAAGAAGAAGTAAAATTCTCCCTTATTGCTGATGACATGATGTTGTATATAAAGAATCCCACAGACCCAACTCCCAAATTACTTAGGTGATTGAAAAACTTTGGTAAAGTAGCAGGGTATAAAATTAACCATAAAAAATGGTTTTTCTGTATGCCAACAATGAGAAAAGTGTGGCTGAAAGCAACTCCATCTCAAATAGCCCCACAAAAAAATAAAATACGTAGGAATTAACTTAACCAAAGAAGTGAAGGATCTCTATGATGAAAACTTTAAAAACCTGAAGGAGGAAATCAAAAGACAACTTAGGAAGTGGCAAAAACTCCCATGCTCCTGGATTGGAAAGATCAACATTGTGAAAATGGAAATACCTCCCAAGGTTATCTACTAATTTAATGTGATAACTATCAATATTCCAATCTCATTCTTCAAGGAAATAGAAGAGGCAATATAAAAATTCATATGGAACAATAAAAGTGCCCGAATAGCAAAAACGATCCTTAACAGGAAGAACAGTGATGGAGAAATATCAATAACTCTACTACAAAGCCATAGTAATAAAAACAGCTTGGTACTGGCACAAAAACCGACCTCAGGAACAATGGAATAAAATTGAATAACCAGAAATGAACCTACAGACCTATATCCATGTTATCTTCGATAAGGGAGCTAAAAAATAGAATAGAAGAAAGACAGTCTCTTCAATAAAGGGTGAAGGCAAAATTGCTTAACTACTGTAGAAAACTAAAACTAGATCCATATATATCACCCTGCAACAAAATCAACTCCAAATGGATCAAAGACCTCGGAGTTAAAGCAGACAGTCTGAAAACATTACAGTATGGAATAGAAGAAACCCTAGGTCTCCTTGGCACAGTTCCAGATTTTCTCAATAGAGACCCAGAAACACAACAAATCAAAGAAAGGTTGGACACATGGCATTGCTTTAAATTGCAGAGCTTTTACATGGCAAAAGACATAGCTAGCAAGATCAGTAGAAAGCCCCCGGATTGGGACAAGACCTTCACTAGCCATACAACGGACAAGGGTCTCATATCCTAAAGATATCTGGAACACAAAAATTTAAATCCCCCAACAACAAATCCTCAAAGAAACAACTGCCCAATAGATAAGTGGGCTAAAGACTTAAAGAGAAACTTCTCTGAAGAGGAAAGAAAGATGGCCAATAGACACATGAAGAAATGCTCCATAAAAGTAATGCAAATCAAAACTACATTGAGATACCACCTCACCCCAGTTAAAATAGCTAGAATCAAGAACTTAATAACCACAGACGATAGAGGAGATGTGGACAGAGGGAACCCTATGACATTGTTGATGAGAGTGTAAACTTGTTCAACCACTTTGGAAAGTAGTATGGTGTTTCCTCAAACGACAACACATAGAGCTCCCTTATGACCCAGTAATGCCACTTTTGGGCATTTACCCAAATGATCACAAACAAGATCATACTAAAGCTTCCAGCACAACTATGTTTATTGCAGCCTTATTTACCATAGCTAAAATATGGAACCAACCAAGATGCCCCTCAGTATATGAATGATCAAGAAAATGTGATGTATATAACATATATTATATAATATATATTTTATATATATATATATATATATATATATATATATATATATATATAAAATGGAATTATATGCCTCCATCAGAAAGAATGACATTGCCCCATTTTTTAGGAAATGGAAAGACTTGGAAAACTTTATATTAAGTGAAGTAAGCCAGGCAAAGAAATACAGGTCCCATGGTTTCCCTTATTTGTAATAACTATTATATGTCTGAGACAAGCAGAAACTGTCAGACAAGTTGATGCTAGGTGAAATGAACCCCAAGATAACGATTCAAATGTTTTTCTTTTCTTGCGATTGTTTCCAACATATTTATAAGATGATTTCATTTTTGCCTCGTATGTACCTTCCCCAGGTTATAAGCCCTGCTTTCACTCTATTACAACAATGAGATGTGCAAAAACTTATGTTGAAAAACAAATTTTACAACTTAGGCGAGGTAGGGGGTGAGGGGTGTGGAGGTGTGGTAGGGGTGTGTGGCGTTGGCTGGGTTGAGATTGGAATTGATGTTATGGGGAAACAAAGGAGGAGGCAACCATGCTTGATAAGAAATGTACTCACTATCTTGCCTATGTAATTGTAACCCATCTGTATGGTATTTTCATAATACTAATAAAAAAAGATTAATAGTTCCTATTTTATCCCAGTTCTGTTTGTTTCTGCCAGTCCAGGAGCTTGACCTCAGTGAATGGGCAGTGTTCTTGAGCTTCTATTGCTCAAGGCTAGTGCTCTAACACTTGAGCCACAGCACCACTTCTGGCTTTGATGTAGTACTGAGGAATCAAACCCAGGGCTTTATGCATGCTAGGCAAGTACTCTATTACTAAACCACATTCCCAACCCTAGTTTCTATTTTCTTGTCATAGGAAAATATTTATTATCTTTCTTTTCAATGTGTCAGAATCATGCACTTACTTTTACACATACAAATTTTCATACTTATTAGAAGGTGGTTTGAAGATCCAAGAATGAGATAAATTGAGGGGATTATGTGTAATAGTTATACAGTGTCATGTCATATTAGGGAGCTTAGCTCAATGATTTCTTTTGACTTGTACTAATGAGTATGTTAAGAATTATTTTCTTAGTGACTAGTAGTTTAACATTGATCTGATCAGAACATGCTAGAACATATTTCCAAAGATGGGAGGTAGTAGATAATGGATATTTTCATTATTTAGTTTCTAGCTATGCACCAGTCACTCAGGCCTATGAACCTATGTACTCAGGAGGCTGAAATCTGTTGATTGCTATTTGAAGCCTACACAGGCAGAAACATCCATGAGATTATTATCTCCACTTAATCCCCCAACAAGTTAGAAGTGGCACTTTGGCTCAAGTGGTAGAGTGCTTGCCTTGAGCAAAAAGGAGTTCAGGGACAGTGACCTGGTGAGAGTTAGGGACCCAGGACTATAAAACAAAACAACATAAAATAAAATAAAATAGTTTCTTTGGATCTTTAGTTGGATTACTACACTAGAAGTCATGTGGTTAGAGATAGCTGATTTCAATATCTAGCTTCAAGTTGGAGAAACACATCCTCTTTCTATGCCTCATAGCTGAGCAACTGTTGCCACCTCAGGCCATGCAAAAGAGTAACAAGACCCAGGACTCATGCCCCAAGAGCTCATGTCAATGCCCATGGTCACGGAGATAAGACTCATGTCTCTCACTTTCCAATACCCAGATAACCCTCTAATATGGTACATATGTATAAGTTTACATATATATATATATACATATATATATATGTGTGTGTGTGTGTGTGTGTGTGTGTGCATGTATGTATAAACACACACACACACACACACACACACACAGAAATTCCAGTCATCCATCTCAGAGCACGATAGACTAAAATTTGTAACTAAATGGAAAGACTGGGAAAGCATTTCATTAAGGGAAGTAATCCAGACCCAGAGAACACAGGCTGCATAGTTTCCCTTATTTGTGGCAGCTAGGCTGCTCCAATAAATCCAGAAGCCAGTACACTGGATTTTGTGCTAAGGGTTATAGCTGAATTACCTGAAGCACAGTGGACTCTATGAAGAGGAAAATAGTATGACTTTCATGTTCTCTGAAGAAATGTTTAATGATCTGACAAGAAAATAAAAACTTCAAAAGTTTGTCAGTTGTCAATAACTTAGTAAAGAAGCATGCTCTCATATGAGTGGACCAGACTGAACATAGTCACACACATTTTAGCAACTAAAAATCCAAAGCCTACTGTCAGCACAAATAAACGTGTCTTGTTTAAAATTTTAATCTATTTCTATTTCCTGACTTTCCAGACCAAGAATTATTTTCTTACAAGGGAATATGAAAACAAAAACATCCATTTCTGGATATTTGCATGAGGTTAGTTGTTCTTTCTCAGAAGTTTGTCTCAATGCAAACAAACAAGAAACTTAAATGCTGAGGAAAATAAATGTTATTTTTTCATCATACCATAAAAAGAATGTAAACTCTGAGCAAGGTAAAATGACAAGCAAAAATAAGGCAAATGACAGAAGTTTCAGTGAAGTAAACTTCTTTGTTCACATTGCCATCTTAAATCCCTCACCTCTGTATTCCTCTAGTACACAACTGAGAATCTGGCAGTCCTCTCAAGAAGCAGAGCAGAATGGACAGTCTCCACACAGGTCAGATGAGCACAGTGAGTTGAAAGGTACCCAAGGTAGGTGTTTCAGTATGGGAAGCTGTTGGATTTACTATTCTTTCCTTATATCTTAACCAACACATGTTCATGCCAAGGTCCAGAAATGTAGATGTAAGACTATCAAAACCAAAGGTGAAAAACAAATGATCAAGCATGAAAGTTAAATGTTTCAAACAGAAATGTGGTAGTGCATGACTGTAATCCCAGAACTCAGGAAACTGAGGCAGGGGCATTTATTCACTTTCAGTCCAGCAAGGCAATAAAGCCAGGTTTTTCCTTATGAGGCTCAGGTATCCTATCATCACTTGCCAAAGAATAACTACTTGCACAAGAAGCACCATCTGGGATTTCCATGGCACCCTCTCCACCTTTACATTCATTGGCTTTACTACCTTCTTCTCTATCACTGCTCATTTCCCAGTCAATCAACTGTAATTAATCTCCCTTGTCCCCCTCTTTTGCAAACAAAGTATTCCTGCCTATTCCAGTGCCATTCCCATTCTTTCTCTGTATTTTAGACAGTGTCCTATCTTCATTTGAGTGATCATTTCACTGGAACACCATGCTATACTTGTGAGCTCAATGTGCTAGATGTGGTTGTTTCTTTCTTTGGTCATGGAGCTAATTCAATATCCTGTTTGGTAATAACTGACTTTAGGCAACTATTGGCAAAGTTTCAGAGGTGTTCTGAAATTCTCTCCACATGTGAGCCATGCTTTAGAGTAGGAGGAAGCCTCTGTGACCATTGTCCTAAAATTTGCTCTTCTTACCACGGTGGACACTTCTGGAAAAGAGGGATACTCTATGTACCACATCCTTTTCCTCTGGCGTCTGATGGTGCCTTCACCAGAGACATGTATCATCCTGTGCTAGAATAATGCTTTAGAAAATGTAAGACAAAATCTAATAAAGGAAGCACAAGGAAATTATACATTGTTCAGTGTGAAAATATAAAATTCACAGTGAATCAAAATTTATGGGGTCAAACCTCCATTTTCAGAGGCCTTGAAGGTCAAGCTATCATACTAGTTCTTCATGTCTGTGTGTAACATTTATAGTCAGGCTCTTCTTGTGGTCATGTAGGTCCTATTGACCACCAGGAGTCACTAGAAGTCCAGGGTACATTTGGTACATGGGTGGAGGGGTTCTCCTTGAGGACCTATTGGGCATTAACAGGACAGGGATGAGGGTGAGCAGCCAAAAAGGAGGCAGCAATAAAAGTAGGGGAGGCTGCAATAGTGGCTACAGTGGCAGCCTGAAACCCGAAGGGCTACAGCATTGTCACTGCAACCTTTGTAACTCATGCGCTCATGGGGAGCTCAAGTAGCATGCACAGAGCAGGGAAAAGTGGGGTATCCTGAAGCCAACCTTCAGACAGCTGTGGCGGTGCAAACTGAGGATTGACACTCAAACATACTGGACTGGACAAGGAGGCTCCAAGGTCAACAGGGGCCTGGGCAGGTCTATTGGTTTTGAAACTCTAGGAAAAGTAACACCCTTTACCCAAAAACTTAGGAAAAGCAAATCTGATCAATCTCAAGGATTGTTTTATGCCTTCCTTTCCTGCTGGGATTCTTCTTTGCCATTCTTTAGGGCTCCAGTTTCACACAGAAGACAAGAACATGAATATGTCAAAGCATAAATCAAGATGCACATTGTCATCTGAATTCCAGACAGACCCTGCATGACATGGATTTAGTTCTAAGTTAAAAATATGCCTGTGCTGCCATACGGGGTCAAGGCTCCCAGGGACCAAGGCTCCTGCCTGCTAAGACACAAGCTGTAGTGGAACAATCTGGAAGCACTGAGGACAGCATAGCACGTTGTACTCCCACCTGATATTCAACAAGAAATGGCTGCTAACAAAGTCTCTGAACAGGTTCCAATTGACCCCAATTGTTCTCTTTTTCCTCTCCTGAGATTTTATAAAGCACTAGATGTGTAAGATTCTTATGTGTGTGTGCCAGTCATAAGGCTTGAACTCAGGTCTTAGGCACCATCCCTGAGCTACTGTGCTCTCAGCTAGTGCTCTTCTACTTGTGCCACAACTCCATTTCCAACTTTTTGGTGGTTAATTGGAAATAAGAGTTTTACATACTGCCTATTTTGGCTTTGATCTGTAATTCTCAGATCTCAGCCTCCTGAGTACCTAGGATTATAAGCATGAACCATTGACACACAGCATAGATCTGTAGCTCTTAAGAAGTTAGTTATTATTACCTTTTCACAAACATATGACTTTGTTTTTTTATCTTATTTTTGTTTTTACTTATTGATTGGATGGTTGCAATATAGGGAATGGAACACAGAATTTTGTACATATATGTATCACCTACATATCTCCATGACCAGAGATAAATGAGCCAAACAGACATAGTGGCACATGTCTATACTCCCAGCTATTTTAGAGGTGGATTTGGGGATGTTCAATGCCAGCCCTGGACAAAATTTAACAAGAGACCCCATTTCAAAAAGAGGTTGAACATGATGGTATATGACTGTAACCCTAGCTATTTGAGAAGCAAGATGATAGAGATTAGAAGCCAGTCAGTGCAAAAATAAATACCTTATAAGAAAAAAAATAACTAAAGCAAAGGAAATAAAAAGATAAATAGGCCTACTATTATACTAAAACAACCTATTCAAGATAAAATAGGAAGTTCTGGTTTCTCTCAGTAACAACCCAACACATTTTAAGATCTTCGGTATGAGGTTTTAAGACCTAGATTACATTTGTTACATTCTCATTTATTTTGGTCATTAAAGTCAGTTGGATTTGATAGTATATTTACAACCCAATTTCTATCAATATTTATCTAATTTCTCATTGAATTTCAGATCTCATTGTTTATAATGTGAGGTGTGTGTGTGGTGTGTGTGTGTGTGTTTGTGTGTGTGTGTTTCTGGGGATTGAGCCCAGCACCTTCAATTTGCGAGGCTAGTTCTCTACAACTCATCTAGCAGGGATTGCAGGTATGTATTACCATATTCAGCATCATTGTCTCATAACAAATCTTCAGTACTTACTGGAATCCATACCTAAGCAGTCATCTTCAGAAAGTGTGTGCAGGGATGGTCTATGTGAGCCCCTGCTCACCTCACATATCAATGGGAAGGAGGAAGTGATGACATCTGATGATTACCATGGTAGGTAGCATCTTGGTTATTTGTCAGCAATCACTCCCTGAGGTAAATGTAAGGTCCGCTCCTGGATGGCGAGCAGACTCCACACTCCTCGCAGCAAAGTCTCCACCCAGTACCTGCGTTACCTAGGCAACTGGGACACCTGGAAGAGGTCACATCTGCATCCGCTGAGGTCACATCTGAATTTGATGTGGCCACACCTTTCCCCACCCATACCTTACATAAGGGCTAACCCAGGCCCAGACTCTCCTTTTTTTCTCTCTTTGTTCGTTTCTAGCTCTTGCTGCTCTTTTCTTGCTCTTTTGCTCTCTCCCTTTCCCAGCCACGTGGCGTGCCAACCTTGCCTGGAACCAGCAGGTCTACCCCTTACCTGAATACCACGTGAGTGCTACTGTTCTTACCCCTCTCTCTTCTCTTTTCTGGCTCTTTTCTCTCTCTTTCCTCTCTTCCCAGCTCTCTCTCATTCCCAGGCCTTTCCCAGCCACGAGGAGTGCCAACCTGGCCTTGTCCCAGCAGGTCTACTGAATAAACCCCTTACCCGAATACCACGTGCGTGGTGCAGTTCTTACTCGGCTACCTCTTTTTAAAAACCTAACAGTAAACACGTCTCAATTAACCCTCACAGAAACTCTGTGAGACTGAGAATCATATCCCAGTTTGGGAGATAGAAAACTCAGGCCCAGAGAGGTGAGGTGAGGAGCTATTCTAGGTCAAATAGGATGTGACTAACAGGAAAAGTAAGGCTTCTCTAACAGAGAACTTGACTGGATTAAAATTAGAATTCTTGGTTCCCCATATCTTGGGGCATTAAATGAAATCTAGAATGTGGAATGCTTAATATGGATTCTGTTTCTGAATATATGATTCCTGAATTCTCATAGAAGTGGTAATTGTATTTTCTTCTTTTGCTACTCCTGGGGATTGAACTGAGGATTTCTCACTTGCTTAGCTTGCTCACTGCCAGATTGTTTGTTTCCTCTTGAGCCATGCTCCTAACCTTTTCCTTATTATTTTATGCATGGTGCCTTGAAGATTTTTTTTACGAGGTTAGCTTCAAACTGAAATCCTTCTCCTCTCAGTCTATAGAGGAGCTAGGATTACAGATGTGAGCCATTGGCACCGGCCTCCAGAAAGACTAACTTTATGTTTGTAATTAAAAGTAATTATGGGCTGGGCCTTGTTTTAAATCAATCACTAGGTTAATTTAATCTGGAACATACTATACATATTTTGTTTTATATTTTAAAATCTGTTTTTGAATGATTTCCCCCTTTTAGAGTTCAGATAAATTTTCTGCTACTATGTTTTATTTCCTTTTTCTTTCTTCCATTTTTTTCCTTCCCTTTCCCTTTGCATATCTCCTCCTCCCTTTAACTCTGGGCCCCTCCTTGTCTCCCTCTCCCTCTTATTCTCATTCTCTCCCTCCCTCTCTCCTCCTCTCTGTGGAACCCAGGAACTCACACATACTAGACAAATACTCTGACACTGAGAAACACCCACTTCCACCCATAAGTTCAAAAGTTTTAGTTATGTCGACTGCTGGTGACTCAAGTTTCTAATACTAGATGCTCAGGAGACTAAGATCTAATGGTTGTGGTTCAAATCCAGCCTAGGTAAGAAAGTCCATGAGAGTCTTATCTCCAATTAACCAGCAGAAAACCAGATATCGAGCTATAGCTCAAAGTGGTACTGCATTAGACTTGAGCAATAAAGCCCATGGAAAGTGCCTAGGTCCTGATTTCAAACACCATGACCCACAAAAAATAAAGATGAATGCAAAAATCATTATTTTCCTTCTTTAACTGCGAGCCTGTACTGTAACAAAAGGCCCAAATTTCAGATGATTTCTCCATGACATTGGCTTCTCAACTGAGACAAACCTCATTATCTATTGAATGTTAATTATTAAATTCTACTAAAGTCAATCTCCAGGGTTTATCCTCCAGCCTTCTCTCTTTTCTTATCTTTGATAATTAATTACTCTGATTACATTCTTGGTTTTTTTTGCAGGACTGGGACTGAGCTATGGCATTACTTATGCTAAGCAGGGGGCTCTACACACAGCTAATATTCCAATCCCCACTCTGATGACTTCAGATATCTCCTTTCAGAAGATGGATCTCTGTGAGGTCCATAATTCCAGAAACCATCCACTCTTCCAGGGAGCAATTCAAGTCAGCATATCTGCTGCCATCAACTCAGGCTGTCTTGACAACTGCCACATATTGGCAGCCTAAAGCATCAGGAACGTATCTGTGCTCAGTCTTAAAATGGTGCAAGGCAAGATCAAGGTGTGCTTTCTTCTTGGTCTCTCTTCTTGGGGTGTGGTACCTATCCTGGGTCTTCCCATGGTTCCCTATATGGATGAGTCTGTGTCCATCTATTGTCATTTTCATATAAGAACACCAGATGTGTTAGAAGACAACCCACCTAGATTGTCTCATTTAACTAAATAGTGTGTGTGTGTGTGTGTGTGTGTGTGTGTGTGTGTGTGTGTGTGTGTGTGCGCGTGCGTGCGTGCATACAAATGGGCTGGTAGTATGGCTTGATCTCAGACTCACAACCCTTGCTTGACTTTTTGCTTAAGGCTCATACTTTACCACTTGAGCCACAGCTGATCTTCTGGTTTTTGCTAATTGGAGTTAAAAGTCTCACAGATTAGTGTGGCCTCAAACTTGGATATTAAGATTTCAGCCTTCAGGTCCATAGCTAGGATTACAGACATGAGCCACCAGTGCCCATCTAAATTTCTCTTCAAAGACCCTTTTCTGGGGGTTGGGAATATGTTTTAGTGGAAAAGTGCTTACCTAGCATGCGTGAAGTCCTGGGTTCAATTCCTTAGTACCACATAAACAGAAAAAAGCATGAGGTGACACTGGGGTTCAAGTGGTAGAGTACTAGATGAGCAAAAGAAGCTCAGGGACAGTGCCCAGGCCCTGAGTTCAAGCCCTTGGAGTGGTAAAGAAGAAGACCCTCTTCCCCAATAAAGGCTCATTCAGAGGTATTGATGTATAGAATCTCAACATGTGAATTTTGAAAAGGACACAATATAGTCACGAACAACAGCTAACACCAAAGCCCTTACATCCATACATGAAGAGGAACTAGTACTATGTTTTTCTTCTTGGGTCTAATACTTGTTTACCTTGCTCATTTTGTGAAAGATGGCTAGTTTTTCCCACACCATATTTGCAAACCAAATTGTCTGTCCACATGAATTCCTAATTAATCTCACAATGACTCTAAAGTCTGTTCTATATTAACTTTTGGAGAACTTTCCTAGAACTCCCAACACTTTTTGTATAAAATTTGAGTAAAAAACTTAAAGTGGCATTTAAAAATGAGATGAGAAAATACTTTGTTCACTTTTTGTCAATCATGGGGCCAGAACTGAAGGCTTGGGCACTATCCCTGAGACTTCTTTGCTCAAGTCCAGTGACCTACCACTTTGAGCTATAGTGCCACTTCCACTGAATTGTGTGTTTGTAAAAATCTTTAAGACTACTTGAAGCCTTCAATTTGCTTTGGCCACATCACTTATATAAACTGTCTAATATGCTAACCAGGACTCTTTCCTGAGTAGCAGTGAGCAGCTAAGTACCCATACCCTCTTGAGTTCAAGCAGTTGATTTGATAGCTTCTAAAAATTTAAAAATCCCACCTCTTCTAAAATGAACCATATTACATGTGTATGTAGGGGAGCCCAGTTTTACCCCTGCTGTTAGGCTCAGATGAGGTGTTGCCCAAGGAAGAGGAGAAGCCTTTCAACAGACAGACTAATGATCTGGAGGAAGATCGCAGAGGAGAAGCTGGAGGCCAAACAAACTCTGGCATAGAAATCGGTTTGAAATATCCAGTAAGCAGTCATATGCTAGAGAATCACATCAAGTGTGCCATCAGAGTACAGAGACTTGGCCAGAGAGAAAAAAATCAAGCAGCTTGGTTAAGGAGACAGATCTGAGCACTTGCTGGTCTCTGCAGCTGTGGCCGCTGTGGCTGCTGCAGTGGCCTCCATATCAATAGAGAGTGCCCAGGACACAGACAACAAACACTGTGAACTAGTGGATTCTATTCACCACCAGCAAGAACTGACAAGGAAGACGTGAAGGACCTCTACAATGAAAACTTTAAAAACCTGAAAATGGAATTAAAAACAAATCTTAGGAATTAGAAACCCTTCCCCCCCCCAAAAAAAAATGCTACTGGATTGGAAGGAACAACATCGTGAAAATGGCAATATTTCCAAAGGCTATGTACAAATTCAATGCGGTACCTATCAATGTTCTGACCTCTTTCTTCAATAAAATAGAAAAGGAAATCCAAAAATTCAAATGGAAGAATAAAAGACACCAAATAGCAAAAATGAGTCCTTACAGAAAGAACATTGCTGGAGGAATATAAATACCAAACTTCAAACTCTACTACTAAGCCATAGTCACCAAAACAGCTTGGTACTGGCACAAGAACAGACTTAAGTACCAATGGAATAGAACTGAAAACCCAGAAATGAACCCAAAGACTTTCAGCCACGTAATCTTTGATAAGGAAGCTAAATAAATAGAATGGAAGAAAGACAGCCTCTAGAGTAAATGGTGCTGGAAAATTTGGTTAATTGCCCGTAGAAAACTAAAGCTAGATCCTTATATATCACACTGCACCAGCATCAACTCCATATGGATCAGAGACCTCAAAGTCAAAGCAGGCACTCTGAAAACATTATAGGACGGAATAGGAGAAACACTAGTTTCCCTTAGCACAGGCCAAAATTTTCTTAATAGAGACCCAGAAACACAACAAATCAAAGAAAAGTTGGACAAATAGGATTGCATGAAGAAGCAGAGTTTCTGCATGGCAAAGGACATAGCTAGCAAGATCAATAGAAAGCCCACGGACTGGGAAAAGTTTTCACTAGCCATACAACAGATGAGGGTCTCATATCTAAAATATACATGGAACACAAAAAATTAAATCCCCCAACTACAAATCTTCAACGAAACAACTGCCTGATTAAAAAGTGGACTAGAGACTTAAAGAGAAACTTCTCTGAAGAGGAAATGACCAATAGACCTATGAAGAAATGCTCAACCTTCCTACCCATGAAAGAAATGCAAATGAAAACAATACTGAGATTCCACCTCACCCCAGTTAGAATGGCTATGATCAAGAACTCTAATAACAACAGATGCTGGAGGGGATGTGGCCAAAAGGGATCCCTACTACATTGTTGGTGGGAGTGTAAACTTGTTCCACCACTTTGGAAAGCAGTATGGAAGTTCCCCAAAGACTCCACATAGAGCTCCTCTCTGACCTAGAAATCCCACTTTTGGGCATTTACCCAAACGATCACAAACAAGGCTATTCTAAGGCTACCAGCACAACTATGTTTATTGCAGCATTATTTACCATAGCTAAGCTAAAGAACATACCCAGATGCTCCTCAGTAGATGAAAGTATCAAAAAATGTGTTATATATATATACAATGGAATTCTATGCCTCCATCACAAAGAATGACATTGCCTCATTTGTGAGGAAATGGAAAGACTTGGAAACAATTATATTAAGTGAAGTAAGCCAGGTCCAAAGAAACATAGGTCCCATGTTTTCCCGTATTTGCAATAACTAGTATATGTTTGGGACAAGCAGAAAAAGTGAAAAGCTATGTACACATGACCATACAAGATGATGTTAAGCGAAATGAACCCCAAGATAGAGACATAAATATCCTCTTGCTTGCTTGCTATTGTTTCTAAAGTATTCATAATGTACCATGTGAGTTTTTTGTTTCTTTTTATGTTCCTTCCCAGGGTATAACCCCTGTTTTCACGGTATTTGATATCGGTGACCTGCATCTTTTATATACACTTCTCTAATGCAGGGAGTGGAATGGAAAAAACAAAATGCTTAAATAAGGATACAGGTTGATCCACTGTAACAATGAGATGAACTTTACAACTTCAGTGGCAGGGGGTGGGGATGGGGGAGTTTGGGCAGTGTAGTTGTGGAGGTGTGAGGGAAGGGATGGTACGGGAAAAACAAAGGATGAGGCAAAAATGCTCGATAGGAAATGTACTCATTATCTTGATCATGTAATTCTAACCCCTCTGTACAGTATTGTTACAATAAAAATGTTCAAAAAAGAAATGTTCTCATAACATTATGTATGTAACTGTATCTCCTCTGTACATTATCTTCATGGTAAAATTAAATTTAAGAAACAGCAAAGAAAAAACAGACAACACTTGTCACCATCTAACCAATAAGAGCTGAGCCCCATCCCCCTCATTCTCCTCTCTGATTAAGGTTATTTCTAACTTTCCTTAAATGGGAACAGGTTTCCCTTATTTGCAATAACTAGTGAATGTCCTCTTCCACAATGTGCTGGCTCATGTTGTGCTACATAGTTAGAAGTTATTTGCAAGTCAGAATCCAGTCAGCCAGTGACTTTACTAGTTCCTGCATTTAAACACAAGAAAGAGGGTATAAAGAAAGTCTTCACTCTATTTGATGTTGGTATAATTTGTGGAGGGCAAGGGAAAAAACAAATCGTTTAACTAGGGATACAGGTGGCCCCATTGCAACAATGAGATGTACAAGTCTTTATGTCGAAAAACGAACTTTACAACTTTGGTGTGTGGTGCGAGAATCGGGGGGAGGGGGTGAGGAGGAGAGTATGGGAAGGGATGGGAAGAGGAAACAAAGGAGGCAACAATGCTTAATAAGAAATGTACTCGTTATCTTGCCCATGTAATTGTAAATCCTCTGTACGGTATTCTCACAATAAAAAAAATAAAATATAAAAAAGAAAGCCTTCAACTCTAGCTGGTGCTTTTCCCATACGTATAAGATTATCCTTTGATTAGACTCAAGGGGAGGAGGACCAGTCAAGGAAAGGGACCATAGGAATGAAGACCTACCTTGGTGGCCAGCCTCAAACCAAGTTGCTCTGAAAAGAACATTCCTTCCTGCTTTCCTTTTCATTGCCTCAGTATTTCTCTAATGTTTATACAACTCACTCTGATTTAAAATATAGGTCAACACCTCAATTTAGAGAACAGTGAAGTTAATATTTAGTTAAAATATAGTTAATAATGCTATATGTATTTAAAAGGTGTAAATAGGTGGCATCTTCTTTTAAAAATCTGATGAATGCAGTGCTGAAGTCGTCATCACATGCAATTTCTCTTCAACTGGCATTATATTTTGGCTAACTTTTAAAATGAAAAAGTGTAAAAAAATTTAAAAATATAATTAGTGCAGATTTATCAGCAAAAAATTCATCTGGCTGTGGATACATAATTTGTTGGTTTCTCTATTTTTCTTTGTGGTGGCTATCAAACAGAATTTGAGGAAAACATTGGCAAACTATCAGTAGCCATACGCTTGATGAGATTTGGGTTCTATTTAATTTTTTTTGCTGATCCTGGGACTTGCACTCATTGCCTGTGCACTGTCCCTAAGCTTTTACTGCTCGAGGCTACTACTCTAAAACTTGGGCCATAGTTCTACATCCATATTTTTGGGTGTTAATTGGAGATAAGACTCACAGACATTCTGTCATTGGGTCCAACTTCAAACCAAGGTTCCTATATCTCAGCCTCCATAATAGCAAGGATTATAACCATGAGCCACTGTTCGCCACATTGTGTCTTTTTTAGAAAAAGCTGTAAATAATAATAATAGAAAACTATCGCTATAACTAAAGGCTCAAACTGTAATCCCCTAGCTATTTCAGAGGCTGAGATCTATAGGATCATAGTTTAAAGCTAGACTGTTCAGATAATTCAGAGTTTTTTAATTTTTTTAACCTGCTGGCCCCAGAGCTTAAATTCAGGCTTTGGCACTGTATATGAGTTGCTTTTCATTAAGGGTAGTGTTCTACCTCTTGAGCCACAGTGATACATGCAGCTTTTCCTGAGTAGTATATTAGAGGGAAGAGGTAAGGAGACTGCCCAGTCTGGCTCCAAACTACCACCTAAAATCCTAAGCCTCCAAAGTAGCAAATCAGATATTATTATTTTCAACTAAGCAGCAAAAATAAACAGACTGGAGGTATGGTTCAAGTGTTACAGTTTCAGCCTTGTATGGAAAAAGTTAAGGAAATTTAAGCCCCAGTACTGGCACATATGCATACAAAAGCATGTAGATACAGACATACACAGGGTCCTATACACAATTCCCCGGGATGAAAAAAAGATTAAAATATTAAATTAAAGTATAAGGACAAAAATAAGTAATTTAAACAGTATTTTTTAAGAAAACAAAACACTATGATAGCCAGATGCTGGTGGCTCATGCATGTAACCCTAGCTTCTCAGGAGGCTGAAATCTGAGGATCGTGGATCAAAGCCAGTCCAGACAGAAAAAGTCCATGAGACTCTTATCTTCAATAATCCACTCAAAAACCTGGCAGTAGTGCTGTAGCTAAAGTTGTATAGTGCTAGTCTTGAGCTGGAGACCATAGGTACTGAGCCCAGGCCTAGAGTTGAAGCCCATGACCAAGAAAAAACAAACAAACAAATAGAAAATAAAAAAAAAAAAAAAAACGGCCATAGCTGAATTGTGACTTAGGTATCAGAATACTTTCTTCCCATAAACGAGGTATGAGTTAAATCCCCAGTGTTGTTCATACCAAAACAACCCAATAAAAGCACACCAATAACTATCTAACAAAAAATATATCATACTTTGTAAAGAAGATTAAAACTTACAAAAATAATTGAAGTAGAGCTAACATGTGACTCCAATCCTATTAAACACCAAAAAAAAAAAAAAAAAAAAAAAAAGGCAGAACTTGAGCTGAGGCTCAATAGCCTGCTAGCTTCGAAATAAAAACAAAATACCAAAAACAAAACAACCCTCAGAGAGAGTCCACAGGCCCTGAATTCAAGCCTCTCCCAACCCCCAAAAGAAAAAAACCCTCAGGAGTTGAGTTTTTGTTCCTGCAAGCTTTGAGCAAAAAACAAAATACAAAAATCTCATGCACAGTGAAGTAGTGTGGCATAAATTGTAGAGCCTGCTAGTTTTGATCTAAGAAAACAAGCCAGGTTTCTCTGGCCCATTCCTGTAATACTTGCTACTCAGGAAGCTTCCCACAATGGGAAGCCAGTCCAGGCTGAAAAGTCCCCTGGTGACTGTTTTTTTTCCAATTAAGTGGAAGTGGCACTGTGGCTGAAAGTGGCAGTGTGCCTGCTTTGTCCCTGACAGAAAATACCTAGGCACTGAGTTCAATCCCCACAACTGACAAAATAAATAAATAAATACTGAGTGAGAATAGCTAGGCCCTAATAATAAAGGACATGAACTTTACAAAGGGGGGAAGACAAATCAAATAAATGAAAAGGGGCAAAAATGAGCATATTAAAGATTTCTAAATCATGGCTCAAAAGTGCAATCATACTTGCTCAGATTGCTGAAAACTAAGGATCGTGTTTCAAAGCCATCCTGGGCAGAAAGTACAGGAGACTTATTTTACTGTGTTCAGTACTGGGGCTTGAACTTGCTATGATTTCCTTATGACTAGAGGTCTACTTCTTCCTACCTATTGGTGGTTAATTAGAGATAATTTTCTCATTGATTTTCTTGCCCAGATTGGCTTCGAACCATGATTCTCAGATTTCAGTCGTCCCTGTACTACTCTTGGCTTGCTGTTGATATTCTACTCTCCTAGTAACCACAGGAAAAGCAGAAGCTGAGCTGTGGCTCAACTAGTGAAACCTGCCACCATTAAGGTAAAAATAAATAAAACCTCAAGGAGAGTCATCAGGCCTTAATTTCAAGACCTAACAACCAGCACTTAATTTAAAAAAATAAAAATAAAAAAAGAACCTCAGTGACCATTACCTGAGTTTGAGCCCTAGAAGAAGAGCTACAAAAAAGAGAACCAGCCTGTAGTTTACATGTGGTAAAATTTGTAAAGCATGGTCGTTTCAAGAGGAAAGAAAAAACTAAGCATGAAAGCTAGCCCCTAAGAAAAATTGTCAAAAAAAGAAATAATAAATAACCTGAAAAGGTGAAAAAAAAGGTAATTAAAGATTTGTAAATGTTGACTCACACTTATAATCCTGAGTGCTAAAGTCACTGAAGTCTGAAGATCATGGTTCAAAGCCATCATGGGCATTGAAGTCCATGAAACTTGCTTCAGTTCGTTCAGTCGAGGGACTTAAATTTGAAGTGTTTTGCTCATGGCTAAAGTTCTACTGTCTTCTGCCTATTAGTGGTTGATTGGAGGAAAGTCTCATAGACTTTCCTGCCCAGGTTGACTTTGAATAGTGATCCTCAGATTTCAAGCCTCACTGTACTGCACTTGACTACCCATGGGACTCTTGTCTCATATTAAACACTTTAAAAAAGGCAGAAGTTGAGCTGTAGTTCAAGTAGTAGAGCCTTCTACCTTTCAGTTAAATAAGTAAATCAATAAAACCTCAGAAAGAGAGGGGCAGAATGAAAGTGAAAGACAGGAAATTCTACACTAAGCAAAAGTAGAGAAATGTAAATATCACCCGTTGTGGAAGAAATAAATTGTATTGTCAAAGCTTATAGAATTCACAAAGTTTATAGTCCATGATAATGATAATTTGACTTGTGAAGGTTAAAATATGTTTGTAATTTCAACTAAATATCACTGTTCCACAATTCTGTGAAATAAGAGAAATTAAGGTAATCACCTAATCTCAATAATAATAAAAACCTCAGAAAGAGTCACCAGGCCTTAATTTCAAGCCCTAAATCACTAACCTGCCCCAACTCCGACCAAAAAAAAGAAAAAGACACTCTGACCAGGACCTGAGTTCTTGCACTAGGAGCAGAAGCCAAATGAAACAAAAAGTATACTGTAGTTGTCCTATGGCCCAAGTAATAAAGCAAGCTACTTTTAAGAGGAAAGAAAAAAACCTGAGTATGAAGGCTAGACCCTAAGCCCCTGACTTTTCCCATAATGGAAAGTGGATCAATCATGGAATCCAACAGTTGTGCTTGCTCTTGCGATCACATCTGAAAATGCCCCTTCAGTTCTAGACCCTCCAATCAAAAATGGATGGCAGGCTTGTTCTGGGCTTCTGGCAAACAAGGACCTTGTGCAGAGGAAGTTCCTCCTCTTCTTTCCTTGATCCCAGGTTCAGCCTCTCTTGTGAGTCAGAGTGGGGAGTGGATGGCAGGGTGACCAGATGATCCAAATAGAGTGAGAGCTGTGCTAATGGACTTGCAGCTGGCAGCTGGATTCCAGGGTAGGTAGGAACTGGTAGGGCCCTCTGATTACCCAGCAATAGGGCGATTGAGTTGGAGCACCTGCTGGCTCCACCTATAATCAAGTCCGCCCCATCTCCTCTGCCCCTGTAACAATCAGAGGTATAAATGGGGATCTGAGTTCACTCTGTCAGATTCCTGCTTCCCAGCTCTACTTGTTTGCCTCTGTGGGCACCACCGCTGAAGACATACATCCATCACACTGCAGCCCGGCACCATGAGGGAGATTGTGTACATACAGGCAGGCCAGTGTGGCAACCAGATTGGCGCAAAGGTGAGCATGGCACTGGCCTAGGATCCAAGTCTCAAATTTAGGGGAAGGAGAAGGAGGACGGGTTGGAGTGTGGAGGTGGTGGTGGTCATGGCTAGGCTGAAGTAGGTGGGGCTCCATAGTGGTCCCTAAACTTCTGCAAATGAAGTCCCCCAGATAGCTTCTCCAATTTCCCTAATTTGTGTGGCCCTGGTGGGTGTGGTTTTTAAACAAGGCTGGGGGGGTTTCAAATCCCTTGCATGTCTTAGTCTTACCTGAGACTCAAGTCTTTGTATTTAGTTTCCTGGGAATAGACTAATGCACGTTTGGTCTGGTTTGAATGCAAGGAATGCAGTGTTTTTGAGCTGAAAGATACAGACAATTCCCTTGTGTCAACTGATGAGTGTCAGATAATTGTGAACAGTTCTTCTACCTTAATGCAAATTTCTCTGAGTTTCATGCCCCACCTAAGCTCCCTTAAGTTGGGTGTTTTCTAAATCATTGGTTGTTGTGTATGCTCTGAGGACACTTGGGGTTCTGGAGACCCTTCTTACTGAGTCTTCAAGTTACTGCTTTGGCAATTTCATGTCCATGAAAGGCCAGTTACTCGACATAGAATACAAACAGAATATGGTACTGCATAAGATGGAATACTCATAGGAGAACACAGACATCTTCTATTCAGCCAGATAACAAAGAGATTAAGAAAACTAAAATACCACCCATTTCTGTGCTTTTTTTAATTTAGAAAATGTAATTATTTTTTACAAATATATTTGTGTCAACAGGACATGGGTTTCTTTTAGTTACTTTAAAATGCATTGTTTGGACAGTTAACATTCTAGTTCATAATACACTTCTATTTCCATCTCAGTTTTGGGAAATGATAAGCAATGAGCACAATATTGATTGCACTGGCAACTACTATGGAGACAGCCATTTACAGCTGCAGAGAATCGAGGTGTATTACAATGAGGCAACTGGTGAGTGTCTCCCATCTGGTTTCCCATACGGTGGCAAAATAGTTCCCAGGGGAATACTAATGAAAAGGAAGGAGTTCCTGCCTTTCTTATGGTAGTATTGTAGTTTTAATTTGTGACCTTGATCTTATAAGTAAAGTGCTGTACCCAACTGAGCCACTCCACCAGATACTTTGTTTTAATTTTTGAGTATATTCTTGTGAATTACCCCAGGAAAGCCTTAAACCTGTTCCCCCTACCTCTACTTGCTGACTAACCACACCTGGATTTTTTTTTCGGTCATGGAGCTTGAAATCTGGGCCTAGGCAATGTCGCTCAGCTCTTCAGCTCAAGGCAAGCGGCTCTACCACTTAAGCCACAGTGCCACTTCCAGTTTTCTGGTGTTTTATTGGAGATAAGAGTTTGCCGGCTTTTTATGCCCTGGTTGGCTTTGAACCGTGATTCTCTGATCTCAGCCTTCTGGGTAGCTAGGATTAAAGGCGTGAGCCCGCTTCACATAATTAAAAATGAGACTGCCTAAATATGCATTCTAAAACAATTGATAAAATATAATATAATCCAGTGCCATTTGGTTGTGTGCTGATCATCCTAAGCTCAAGGCCTGGGCACTGACTATGAGCTTCTTTTGTTTTGGGTAGTTTCTTGGAGATGAGTCTCCCAGACTTTCCTGCCCCAGCTGACTTCAATCTGCGATGCTAAGGTCTTATCTCAGATTTTTGAGTAGCTAGAATTACACCTGTAAGCAAGCAGAGCCCAGTTACATTGCCTCTTTAAAATATAGATTAAATTTCTAAAACAATATTTTGAAAAAGAAAATTTTAATAATTTTAAAGAGGGATGTTCAGTCACTAATATATATGAGAATAGTCCAAATCACAAAGCATAAATAAAGTGTCTTACCCTGAAATCTATAACATTTCTGGTCTTGAGCATTTTGAATATGAATACTTAGCCAAAAATATTTTTAAGGTTTTTAAAGTAAGAAAACATTCTTTTGATGTAGAAAAAACCAATACTAATTTGTAAACATTGCTTTTAAATGATTAATATTGTATTTCCTAACATAAACAGCCTAATTGAAGTCTACAAAGCAGATTTTCAGTTTTTGTAACTATCAATGTAAAGATCATTTAATTTTATATTGAGTTTCCATTCTGCATTATTGTATACAAAAAGAATCGTGGATAATTGGCTTTCCTATGTATTAATCCAATGAACAAGTACAAACAAAAGTACAAAACTATTTAATTTGAGTTTTATAGATCTATATTTTGGGATGTCCTCACCTTGGTTGAGAGTGGTTGGGTTGGATTGTGTCACTCCTATGAACAGAATTTTAGGTTGTGTCTTTATTAGATCCTGTATATCCAGCAGGATGGCCAGTTTTCTTCATGTGAATGTTTAGGAAGGGGGTATTCTAAAACTGGTGTTTACATCATGTTAACTGCTTTCCCTTGGGCCAAATCAGGATAAATGGGAAATTGCAAGTCATTGCTCAAGGTTGCTCTGAGTATTTGAATACAAGGATGTGTGCTGTTTGATAACCATTATTGAAAAATTATAAGACAATAAATATATATTGTATAAATGTTTTCTCCAGGAAAGCCTTACACTTGAATTCCCCTACATCTACTTGGTGAATAGCCATACCTGGCTTTTTTTTTTTTTTTGGCGTTGGGGTGTCGGTCATGTGGCTTGGACTTTGGGCCTAGGCACTGTCCCTCAACTCTTCAGTTCAAGGCAAGCAGCTCTACATCTTGAGCCACAGTGCTATTTCTGGTTTTCTGTTAGGTTATTAGAGATAAGGGTCTTAAGGACTTTTCTTGCCCCAGCTGGCTTTGAAAAGTGATCCCTGATCTCAGCCTCCAGAGTAGCTAGGATTATAGGCATGAACCTGGTTCATTTCTTGAGAAAGGTAATTGGGGAAGGGGAGGGATAGTGGGAGAACAACAAAGTAGGGGGTAACAATTTTTGACAAGAAATGTTCTCATTTCTTTACTCATGTAACTAACTCCTCTATACAGCACCTTTACAATAAAATAAAATTAACAAAAAAGAGAAAGTTTCTTGCTGATAGGCACTGGTAACTCATTCCTGTAATGCTGGCTACTTAGGAGGCTAAGATATGAGGATCATGGTTCAAATCTTGCCTGAGCAGAAAAGTCCTTGAGACTCTTATCTCCAATAAGAAAACTGAAAGTGGGGTTGTGGCTCAAGTGATAGAGTGCTAGCCTTGAGCTGGAGAGCTGAGGGACAGTGCCCAGGCCCAGAGTTCAAGCCCCACGATGAACCACAAAAAAAAGTGTTGCCACCATTCTTTTGCACCATTAGACTCAAAGCCTGATGCTCATCTTTGCCTCATGTGTAGCTGAGATTTCAGCCACCATGCCCAAAGCAAAGGAATGAATATTCAATGGAAATAGACAACTGCAAACATCCTTAAAGTTGCTGAAGCCTCTTGCATGGGGATTCATGCTCAAGTTATCTTTTCTGTTTCCATGTCTCAAATGCTGTAATTTTTGTAATGAATGCTGAGGGTCACTTAGAATCATAAGCTCTGCCCCCTAAGTTCCTTGTCAAGGATAGGCCTAAGTCAACTCTTTTTCTCACAGGCAACAAATATGTTCCTCGGGCCATCATGGTGGACCTAGAGCCTGGAACATTAGACTCAGTGAGATCGGGACCATTTGGCCAGAGCTTTAGGCCAGACAACTTCATATTTGGTAAGCCATCATGGTCCATGGATCCTAACATCCATGCACTCCAGTGCTGGGCTGAGACTTTATCCATCTTGATATTGTCCTCACCTAACCCACCTATTCCAGTCCACGGGAGTCATGCCCCTGGCCTCTCAGACAGCTCAGATCAGTGCAACTCTGCAAGCCCTCCATGACAAAAAAGCCTCTGAAGGGAAAGAGCATCAAGTAGAGAAAGCCACCAACAAGGTTTCAGCACTGCTGGTCATTTTAAAGCCCTGGCAATAACAGAACCACTTCAGGACACCAGAAATCAAAGCACAGCTATGTGTGAGCAAGGTGCAGACAAGTGCTTGCAGTTTAGCTTCCCTCTGACCACACTGTGTGAAAGTAACTACATTTCCAGTATTGAGGCAGCCTCGGTTCTTCATTTCTAGAAGTACTTGATTTGGGTTAAAATGTATTTTCCTTCACACTCTTTACTTTTCTTTATAACCTGGGTGATTTGTAGGGTCCCAGATACATTGAAAACATTTCCTTTATCTAATGTAATAGCAAAGGTTAGCTCAGAAGAGTCCTATTGTCCTCACAATGGGACAGGCACAGTCATTTTTCTTGGAGTGTGTCTCTCATCATGTCTTTGTGTCTGATAGGCCAGAGCGGGGCAAGCAATAACTGGGCAAAAGGCCACTACACGGAGGGGGCCGAGCTGTTGGAATCTGTGCTGGATGTGGTAAGGCGGGAGTCAGAAAGGTGTGACTGTCTCCAGGGCTTCCAGCTGGCCCACTCCCTGGGAGGTGGCACTGGATCAGGCATGGGCACCCTGATTCTCAACAAGATCCGAGAGGAGTATCCAGACCGCATCATGAACACCTTCAGCGTCATGCCCTCCCGCAAGGTGTCAGACACCGTGGTAGAACCTTACAATGTGATCTTGTCTGTCCACCAGTTGGTGGAAAATGCAGATGAAACTTTCTGCATCGACAATGAGGCCCTGTATGACATCTGCTTCCGCACCCTGAAGCTGCCCACACCCACCTATGGAGACCTGAACCACCTGGTGTCAGCAACCATGAGTGGAATCACCACCTGCCTGCGCTTCCCCGGCCAGCTGAATGCAGACCTGCGCAAGCTAGCCGTGAATATGGTGCCCTTCCCCCGCCTACACTTCTTCATGCCTGGCTTTGCACCCTTGACCAGCCGAGCCAGCCAGCAGTACCATGTTCTCTCAGTGCCCGAGCTCACCCAGCAGATGTTTGATGCCAAGAACATGATGGTCGCCTGTGATCCCCGCCATGGTCGTTACCTGACAGCAGCTGCCATCTTCCGAGGCCGCATGTCCATGAAGGAGGTAGATGAGCAGATGCTCAACATGCAGAACAAGAACAGCAGCTACTTTGCAGACTGGATTCCCAACAATGTGAAGACAGCTGTATGTGACATCCCCCCGCGTGGCCTCACAATGTCAGCCACCTTCATCGGCAACAACACAGCCATCCAAGAACCTTTCAAGCGCACCTCAGAGCAGTTCAGTGCCATGTTCCGGCGCAAGGCATTCTTGCACTGGTACACGAGAGAAGGCATGGATGAGATGGAGTTCACTGAGGCTGAGAGCAATATCAACGACCTGGTGTCCGAGTACCAGCAGTGCCAAGATGCCACTGCTGATGAACAGGGGGAATTTGAAGAAGACTTGGTGGAGGAAGAAGTTTAAGACTTCCCATTGGTAGCAATGCAACAGGACTGTCAGAGCCTGCCTATTACTTCTCAAATGAATGGTGCTTTCCTGAGCTCCTGTTGTCCTGCAGTGAGGTCCCTGCTGTGTATCATCATGCACAGCCTTTCCAGTCAGGAACTCACTGATGGTGAATGTAAAAATGCAGATTTCTTTTAAATAGTATTATTCAAAACCTTATTTATAAAAATAATGTATACATTTTGTACTCTTGAGTCCTTATTCTTCTTTAGGATTTAATCTTATTAATATAGACATGGTGCTCAAGAGGAATTTCAAATTCATGGCGTTCCCAGTATTTTGAAGAGGAAGATGACAAGTGCCAATGTTGTTTATTTTCCCTGGCCCAGTTTTAAAGTTAGCAGTCTCTCAATAACATTCCAGTAGCATAAAAACAGTTTGAAGAGAAAGTAAACCAGATCCAGATGTTACAATTTTCCTAGTACCAAGGTGATGTTTGGAGTACTGAAGGGATTGATGTTCAAGACTTGTCTGGGCACTGAGGTAGCAGGGCCTCTTCCTCCTTTATTCTGACACAGGACTTGCTTATCCTGCCACCTAGTATGCATTCCTCTTTGGGAATGGGACCTCAAAATGCAGGTATGAATACTGGCCATTAAGGATCTCCTTCTCCTTCAGACAACCACAGGTTCTGGTCTCATGCCCCATCAGAGGGATTTCATTCACATTCCCCAGAAACAGTAGCAGGAACCCCAATCCCTGTGCTTATAGTTCAGTTGGCAGTGAAGCAGCACTCACAAGATGAGTGCAAGATCCTGGTTGCCAGGGTAGTTTCTCAAGGCATCTGTCAGCTCTAAGGACAGAAATGAGTCTAGCTGTTTGAGGGAGTGAGAAGCTGACCAGTCCCATAGCGTATCGATATCTGCTTGATTCAGTACTTCCAAGTCAAGGAGTGGAAGGGAGACATGGCCCAATGACCCATTCTCATACTCATTTTCCAGCCTTTGAAGCTGTCTGAGGCCCACAGGGGGTTGTAAGGGAAAAAGATCCAGCCTGTTGGGTATGTTTACTTTGCATGAGTGAGACAGAAATCTCAATTGCTTAGAACCTACACAATGGCCAGGAAGAGGGTGAAAACAGAAGTCCAAAATCATTCACTAGTTCTTTTTGCCAGAATCTTTCATTCTTCTTGCAGTGAGGCTCCAGGTACGTTGTCTGTGTCAGGCATTCCTCAATGGCCACCAATAACTTGTAAGAGCCCCTTTTGCTCCAGAAACAGGACCTATGGGGAATCCAGCAAATTTTAGGAAGCTCTAAGGAAAGATACTACTGGGTGAGGTGCAAGTTCCTTGTTTCTAGTAAAGTTGGGAGATAGTAAGTTCCCTAAGCATTCCTATACCAGGCCTGAGGTTGGGGTAGGGTGGGGAGGAGTGGGGTAGAAATCTTTAAGCCAAGTTGGTCTCACTCAGCAGAAAGTAAACTGCCAGAGAGACTGTTCTGTGACTAGAAGCCCCAGGGCAGATCAAAGTGCAAATAGCTTCCAATGTGGGAGTCCTAGGGAGTAGGTATGGGCCAGCAAATTGACATCCCTGGGTCTCTAGTCTTGGAACTGACCAGGTTGGATGACTCCAAATCCTCTAAGGCTGCTGGGTCTGAACTGAAGGCAGGCCTGGCCAAAGTACTCTCATTCCTCAGTGGGATAAGGATTGAGTCCAAGCTGTGGTGGAGGCCCCATCCAGCCTATTTACCAGTGTTTGACTAAGAACAGTTTTGTTTTATCTTAAGTGCCCATTTTTGAGTCTTTTCTGGTGGCTTTGGCTTATTTCTTTACACTTTTGAAGAAGTAGTTCTTGGTTCATAATTAATGACTCATGCCTCATCCCTCAGAAAACTCCTCTTGATAATTTTACCAGTAGATTATCATGTATTTCTCAGACATGGCTTTTGTTTTCTCCTAGCCAGAGCTCTGCACTCATTGCCACACAAGCTAATGTTGAGGTGACTCCTATAAACAGGTTGATTATTTTGTCCAAATGCTAAGTGCAGCATCTCCCTTATTCTCATGTGCCTTGGTAATTGTATCAAATAATTGAGTCCTTGAATAGTATAATCAAAGCTCTGGCTGAAGATGCAGCTCAGTGGTAGAGTACATGCCTGGCATGCACAAAGCTCTCAGTTCAGTCCCCAGTACCAAAAGGAGGAAAGATAACAAATGTTAGGCTCTAGAGATGATATATTAGGTGTGAAGGCAAAACACCCAGTTTGGCATTGAGGAATTGTGTCATGAGGGAACACTGGTAGAATGTTTGTAGGTGGAAAGAAGAGAGCCCCTTGATATGTGTACCCTTTTAGAAAGCAGAGGTAGGAATGTGGGATGAACCTCTGGTAGAGTGCCTAGGCCATCGAAGGAAGAAGCTGTGACATGTATGTTGCTCTAATGGGACCAGAGTCTAAAGTGGCACCACCATACCAGGCAATGGCTCAACAAGAACAGGTTTGTCAGAAGGATCTTCTTGCATTGGAGAGATGTCCTTTGACCACTTTGGCCTTGTTAATCATATTTCCTTATGCTGTTTTCTTTTTCCTTCCTACTTGTCATACCTATAGCAGATCCTATCCAGGAGACCCATTCTCTCTAATCTCATTCTCTTAAAGTCTCCCAGTTTATAGCTGTACATATCCTAGACCAAAAAAGTAGGGGGTGGATTTTCTGTCAGACATAGATTGAAACTGAAATGTATTTTTGAAGTAGACTTTGACAAAGTTCTGATATTGACATCGTTGGGTTGATAAGTCCTGGAACTTAGACCAGCTTCTGGTCTAATTCTGAGGTGACAGTGGAAGAGAACTGGTGATAGGAAATCACCGACCAATGTGATTTCAAACCCTTGACAGGTACATCTCCATTCATGGATGTGCTATCAGCCAACATACAGATGTCTGTTAATGAGTGATGGCTGGGAAAGGGAAATTTATTGGTGACAGAGGAGACCAGCCTTTGGATAAGTGGTTGCCTTTAAGTGTGAGGCAGACAAAGAGTGCCTCCAGATACAGAGATATTTTCAGGAAGCAAGACAGCTTCACCCACATCTTGTTATCAACAAAATCATCTGAGAATAACTCTGAGCTGGCCCACAATGTGACCAGGAGGTGGGAAGCGGAGGGAACTTGGCAGCTTGGCTGCTAATCACTCTGGCCACACTGACATGGGGCAGTACGTATGTGATGGGCATCTGCTCCATGCTAGTGGTATGTGCCCAGTGGGAGCTTTGGCTCTTACTAGGAGAAGGTAACAGTTCCTCTGTCCTTGGGCCAACTCCCAGGTCAGGATGTCTTCATCTGCAGAGGCTGGAACTTTGCCATAGCTCTCATCTTGACAGATTTCTTTCTGTTTATCAATTTTCTCGTTCTTTTTTTGTTTCTTTCTTTCTTTTCTTTCTTTGTTTCTTTCTCTCTCTCTCTGTCTCTTTCTCTTTCTTTATCTCTTTGTTTCTTTGTTTCTTTGTTTCTTTGTTTCTTTTTTCTTTGTTTCTTTTTTCTTTCTTTATCTCTTTGTTCCTTTCTTTCTTTCTGTCTTTCTTTTTTTGTTCTTTTTCCAGCCATGGGTCTTGAACACTAGGCCTAGGAACTATCGCTCAGCTCTTCAGCTCAAGACTAGCTCTTTAGCCATAATGCCACTACCAGTTTCCTGGTGGTTTATTAGAGATAAATATCTCAATGGCTTTCCTGTCCAGGCTGGTTTTTAACTCCCATACTCAGATCTCTGCCTCCTGAGTAGCTAGGTTGACAGTCAGGGTCCATTGGTGCCCAGCTTGACAGGTTTCTTATTTGTGCAAGATAACAATGGCCATGTTCTGCCCTGTGAGGAGTTTTCTTGTCATCCTACAACACTGATGGTCTTAGTGTTGTGGCCAGGCACACAGCAAGGGGGCTTTCTTTGCATGCACATTGACTAGTATCTGAAAAGACAGCTTGCAATGGCCAGGAAAGCTCCACGATTGCATACATCTCAACTTGCACTGGGCATAACCAAATTTTAAGTTTAGTGTTGGTTCTTTTCCTTTGTACACAGCTTGAGCAGGTTGTTTCCAGATGCCTGTCATTTAACTCAGTTACTCAATTAACTCATCTGCTCTTTCTATGAGTCTGACTTAAATGACTGCTTATCAGAGGCCAATAACTGATTTTAAGGCTAAGTGAAACACAGCAAGAGCTCAGGCATGTTGACTAAGAGTGCTATATAGATAATGTGCAGCTGCATGGTACATGTGTTGTACACTTCTCATATCTTCACTGAATTCTAAATATTTCTTTTTTGGGGGCGGGGTCCGGTTGTGGGGCCTTAACTCTGGACCTGGGCGCTAACCTTCAGCTCTTCTGCTCAAGGCTAACACTTCACTACTTGAGCCACAGCGCCACTTCTGGCTTTTTTCTTTTTGCTTATGTGGTGCTGAGGAATCGAACCCAGGGCCTCATACATGCAAGGCAAACGCTCTACCACTGAGCCACCTTCCCAGCCCCACTCTAAATATTTCTTATAGAGAAGAAAGAAGCCATACATTTTTGGCTTCTTTGCATAGGTATCTGAATCCAGCTAATGAGCACATCTTACATTTGTTGTTTTTTTTTTTTTCTTTTGGTAGTTTATGGTTTGATTGAACTCAAAGCCTCATACATGCTAGGCATGCACTCTACCACACGTCCAGCCCCCTTCTTGTTTTAAGTATTTTAAGTAATTTTTGGGCATTGCTCTTCCCTCACATACACCTCCCTCAGAGCTGGGATTGCAGGAATGAACGACCTAGCCAGAAGTATTTGTTAAGGTAAGGTCTTCTTGCTAACACTTTGCCTAGACTAGCCTTGGACCTCAGTCTTCCCCAGCTCTGTTATTCCACAGAATAACATACATTTGGTTTAATATGTTGTAATCCCATTATCATTCTGCGTTCTCTAATTGGAGTTTTATGGTATAGTACTAGAAGGCAGTGCCTTCTTACTGGACTTGAAATTATAAGCCTTAATCAGTGGACATAATTCTGCTCTAGACTATCAGAACCTCATTTCAATGTGTGGACACTGCTGATTGTTGAACCATAATTCAGAATATGTTGCATGATTTTAATCCTCACTTTTTACATACACATGTGCGCGCACACACACACACACACACAAACACAAACGCACACACTATTGTCTTCTCTGGTGACTTTGTACATTTTCTGTGAGACCACCTATGTTCTCTCCTGTGCATCTTGGAGCTTCTCTCACCAATCATGCTATTCTCCAGCCTGTTCCCTCCTCCACTGTCCAGTCTCTGACCTTGACAGAGGCTGAGGCTTTGTAGTACTGGGATTAGAAAAAGAGAAAAGATAGATACACACATTTAAGCAGAAACCTTATCTCTTGCACTTTTAGGTGATTTTAGATGCATGTTTTCATCAGATCCTCACTCCAACTTCTTCTACTAGCCTCTCACTACCATGTTCTTTTCCTGGCTCCCACAGAAAGCTCAGCTGATATTATAGGAAACAGAAATATTGTGCTTCTGCAAAACCCGCATTGCTGCTGCTTTGAGTGCATCTATTTTTGTCATGAGAATTTTTCTTAATGGAATATGGGAGAGTCAGAAAAAAATTATTTAAAGCAGTTTCACTGCTTTTTTTTAAAGGTTTAAAACCTTTTTTTTCTTACTCAGTTTATTTAAATTAACTTTATATGCCTAAGCGGGACATTACACAAAACAATCTTTCTATGTATATATATTTGCTTATTTCTCTGGTGTCATGTCTCAAATTCCTTAAACTTTTTGACGCTAAGATCCTCATTGTGGCAAATATCCAGAATGGAAGGGAAGGGAAGTGAGAATAGAGATCAACTAATATCTTACATTATCCACTGTCTGGGGCTGCTATTTCCACTATTGGAATTGATGATGGCCAGTTTGCAGATTCAATGTCATGAAACAGCTCTTACATCATTGATAAAACTGAGTAGCTTGGGTTCCATTTATAGCATTGTGCTTTTGGTGTCTGCATGTGTCTGAAGGACCCAAAAGCAAGCTCCTCTGCACAGAAGTGAGGTATCCACTCCTGAAAGAGTGAGATAATGTGGGAAGTTTTCAAAGGAAGAGGCTATTACTCAGCACTCCTATATTAGAGAATTTGGAGAGAGAGCCAAACAAACCCATAAACTGCCCCAGGAACGTGACCTCTTCCCACTCAATCCTTCCTTTTTCAGATAATAAAGCTGAGTGTGCTGAGGAAGGCAGCACACTACTTCCTAATTCAGATCCTGTTGCCTGGATTTCCTAGACAATTCCTACTCCCTTCTATGATGGTCTGACTTTATATCTGACCTTCTCAAGTGTCTTCTCAGAATGAATTCTGTCTTCAAAAACTAACTGTGGCAAATCTTTAACTCAGTTCACAGATGATCCAGTGGGAACAAATACTAATTGAGTATGCTGCATTATACATCTTTTAATGTTTATGGACTTTAATTGTACGTTTTAAAAGTTATATATAAAAACCAGGAGCCAGCTAGTTCATGCCTGTAATCCTAGCTACTAAGGGGTCTGAAATCTGAGGACTGCAGTTTGACACCAGCCCAGATAAAAAAGTTCATGAGACTCTTATCTCCAATAAACTACTCAGAAAAAGCTGGAAGTATTGTTGGAACTCAGTTGGTAGAACACTAACCTTGAGCACAAAGAGGCTCAGAGACAGTGCCCAGGCCCTATGTTCAAGAACCGTGGATAGCAAACAAAACCCTATATATACTTAACAAAGTTGTACACATTTTCCTCTTTAGGTCCATCATGATCTCCTACCACAAGACACACTGCAGCTGGAATTTTGTAGTTCATGATTCTACAACTTTGTGGCCTGGGGAGGTCTCTCCTGACAGGTCATTTCTACAAAGTTTTGATGGATGGCTGTGTTTTAACAAACTGAGTTTCTGTTCAACTCATGTTTACAAATGAATTCACACACTATCATGGCACCCTTCCTCTGAGCAGGGCTGCTGGTGAATTTAGCATGGATCTCTGAGACACAGACATAATTTCATATGGCATTATTATTATTCCAGGCAAAATAGAAATTGCAGTTGTAAAACAATATATCAATCCCATTGAAACCCTGGTATTGATTTTCTTCATAGATTTTGAGACCAGAATTTTTTATATAGGTACAAATATATCATGGGATAAGCGTGGAATAGTGGACAGCTTTTGATTCTTATGTGTTTATGTACAACAGCTTTATCATTAAACCCCAGTGTGAGCTTTCTAACAAGGCCTTGGTACATCTCATTTAGAATCATGAGAAATTAGTGTAGCTTGCTCATTTAAAGGAATCAATTCTCGCATAGTGCAAAAACATTACTAACTTGGGGGCAAATGGCAAGGCTGTGATGAGGTCAGCCTCACCTAATGGGCTACACCTCACACCAGTTGCTGGAATCTGCATCTGCAAGCCATGTTCTCCTGTGTTCTTTACAAACCTCCCAACCTCCCTCATTACAATATAATCTAACAGGAGGCAGATGGCTTACATCTGTAATCCTAGCTACTCAAAAGTTGGAAATCCATCCATATGATCTTGACCAGCTCAATTAGAAAAGTCTGTTAAAATTGAGCCTCCAAGTGATTAGTACAAACAAGACTGAAAGTGTGATTCAAATAGTCAAGTGCCAGTCAACTAAACAGAAGACCCTGAGTTCAACCCTCAGGACTTGTGGGGGGGGGGGGTAAGGGGAGAGGCAGCACTATATTCCATCTTGATAGTGTTCAGAGGATGGGGAACTAGTAGGAAGTGTCTCAATGACTGTTTTCAGTAAAGCCCTGGCTTAGAACTCTGTGTGTGAAAAGTTGTAGTTGTTCTTCAATGGTCAGACTCAAACTTCATAAAAAGAATAACTTTGTATGTAGGTAGGTATAAATTTTTGCTTTGCTCTACTCTGTGAAATCAGAACAAGAAACCACCTTTGAAAACAGAATCAACAGTATGGGAGGAGGCTGAGG
The DNA here is from genome assembly GCF_024711535.1 of Dipodomys merriami. Taxonomy (NCBI): domain Eukaryota; kingdom Metazoa; phylum Chordata; class Mammalia; order Rodentia; family Heteromyidae; genus Dipodomys; species Dipodomys merriami. The sequence goes on from NW_027202344.1 coordinate 225,484, forward strand.
AAGAAGCTTATTCCCTATATAGTATAGCATCAACATCCCTGGAATTACAAAGCCAGTAAAAACAAACTCCAGCAAAGCATTGGCTGCGCCTTATGGCAAGTTCTTGTCCCCTGCTAAGGCCACCTTCCCCCATGGCTGCTTTGCTCTCCAATCTCCTGTGGCAGTAGCATCCACCAACACATAATGGGATACCGGCATCGGGATGCTTGTTGATCTTTCTTTCCAACCTCATGTCTTAAATTAGTCTAGTTCCATATCCCTAAGTTAATTTAGTCCAGTTTATAAGACCTTAAAAAATACCTGTTGTTTCCAGATTCAATGTGTAAAATCTCCTAGCAGGGGCAGGTTTTATCCCTTAGTCAATAATCCTTCAGTCAGTACAAGACAATCTTGGTGCCAAGTTCACTCTGAATTTTCCCTTTCTTGGACACAAGAATTCGCTAAAGTCAGTATGATCGTTGGGTCTTCAAAGAGAGAAAGTTGGAAATGCTATATATAATGATCAGAGTGTCCTAGAGCCACTGTAAATACCAAAGCAGTTCTGGCTATGTCACCTACAACCGGTGGCAGCAGCCATCCCTGAGTGATATCCAGGCTGTACGTAAGCCTTTACAACCTGCAGCAGGTAGATCGACAGATTACATTTTCTGGGAGGAGGCTTTTTTTTTTTTTAACAAATCTTAGTTTTTATGATTTGCACATTTTCTGTTTGGCAACTTGCAATCTAGAATAGATTCTTGTTATCTGCTCACACATGCAATATTTTTAATTCTTCCCCATTTATTTTTTTAACTTTAGAAACATGGTGAATACTTTCATTCAGTTTAAGAAGCCTAATAGTGTAGCAGTAAAGGGCCCAGTCATTGGAGTAGGAGCATCCATATTGCCTCTTTGTGATGTGATTTGGGCTAATGAAAAGGCTTGGTTCCAAACACCCTATACCCCCTTCGGACAGGATCCAGATGGCTGCTCTACTGTTATTTTTCCCAAGATTATGGGAGACGTGTCTGTGAGTACTTTCGTTAAAAAAATTATTTTAGGCAATGTTTTAAGGACCTGTGGTTTGGGTGTTGTTCTACTCAGAGTATCCGGTGTGTTCTCTGGGAACATTTCCTCAATCTACTTGGTTCATGTAGTGCGGTGATCCTTCCCAAGAGAAGGCCATTCCTCCCATGAGGAGCCTCCAGATCTGCATAAATCACACTGATACCCAGTTTTCAATCAAGAATTGTTCTTTTACTTCACAAGATAAAAGCTGCCCTTTTAAAGTGGCAGTGGGAGGCCATGCAAAAGTTGCTCACACACACCTGTAATTCTAGCCTTTTGGGAGGCTGATACCAGAAATGCAGTTTCAAGCCAGTGTAGGCAGAGAAACCCAAGAGATTCTTATTTCCGTTAGACTGGAAAAAGCCACAAGTGGACTAGTGACTGGAATGGTAAGAGTGCCAGCCTTGAACAAAAATATCCAGGTTAAGAGCCAAAGCACCTGAGTTCAAGTCCTACTATTCACTTCACCCCTACAACTGTACCTATACACCTCCACCAACAAACACACAAAAGCAATTAGGGATCAAACTTTCATAAATAAAAGAAGTGGGGAGACAGTTTCAGTATAAATTTGTAGTTCATTTTTTCCCTATGGAAATTAGCCCAATCATGATGAGAGATTGTATTTGCATTTTCTCAATTACATACACCTGTTCCTTAGTTCTAGAGAGAGACTGAGAGAATTGGTAGAGAAGGGCATCCGCAGAGATTGAACTCTGTTGAAGGGAGGGACTGGATATCAGATTGGATAGGGGAACAAGTGAAACTCCTTTAGCTCCATCACTGAGTGCCCATAGTTTGACCTGGCCAATTATCATGATGCTGTCTTCATACCCATCAATATGGGGAGTGCAGGAAGACTACTATATCATGGAGAATGACTGTAGCTGAGGGAGTTTCAGAAGGAACTGACAGCCCGCAGCTGGAGTAGTAGGACCTCCCTTTGGGGTTCATGACTACGTTTACCTCGGTGTCACTGGGACCTGCCTCCTTATGGAGAAACATCCAGGATCCGGGGGTATCACTTCCTTAGGGAGCCTAAAATGAGAAGAGATAGACAGTAAAATTTCAAGCACTCTTGGGAGCAATGAGAGTACAATGAAGAAGAAAATGTGTGTCTCCTCTCTGAAATTTCAGAAGGTAAGAATAACTGAGGAGAGAGAGCTGTCAGTCACTGCTGAGTGGGTAGGGTTGAGAAGGAAGGAACATTGGAGCTGGGAGGAGCCTGTGCAATCCTAACTATTTAGGATGCTGAGATGTGGACTATTATTATTCAGGACCAGCCCAGGCCAAAAGGTGGGTGACATCTCCTCTTAAGCTAGAGATGCATATCAACTTCACTACAATAGGAAGCCTAAAATAGGTGAGTCCAGCCCCTATAATGTACCTGGATAGGAAACAAGACCACAACTGAAAAATGACCAGCACAAAATAGTAGTATAACTCACCTACCGACCAAATCCAAGACTGTGGCTTCTAACAGGAGTACCATGAACAAGTGTAAGCTTGGGGACCTCGGTGTCCCACTGTGATTCACAGAGATGGCTGTAGCATCTGTTGCTCTGTGGACTCCTGGCCAGGAAGGAAGAGTCCTTCCACATCCCTCAATCCATGCCTACCAAGACAGCAAATGCTGAGTGGAACACCTCACAATGTCTAAGCATGGAAGTTTGGTGGACACTTTTGTTCCTTAAAGGGAAAGAGAGGAGGGATATGCAGGACCAAACAGACTCCTGAGTGAGAGAAGGACAGAGGGAGGCAATGGTGAGGTTAGCATGGGGTTTGTGTTTAGTGACTAATATGACTTCATTGGAAATGTTCTGGCTTTGATTATGACATGTGCATCGAGGGAGAGCTGGGGTAGTCCAGGGAAAGACTCGTGTAAATTTTCCATAGGTTGAAACTTACTCTAAAGTCTAAGTTGTTTTTGAAAATTGAAATGTGGAAACGTTGATAAAAGCACACAGCCCCCCAGCACTGGCATTGTTCTCTGCAGATGTACCTGCCCTAGCCACCCTTCTCCTGGTGGGTGCTTGTCCCCATGGTGCCTCATGCCCCATCCCTTTGTACTGCTCAAGCCAGAATAGCTACTGTTGGGCAGGGAGGATCAGGAAGCCCTGTTGCACCATGTACCAACAGGGCCTCCTTCCCTTGGAGGCACAGAACATTACAGAGCTCTGCAGCACCCTATCATTGCTATGAATTGGAACTTACAACACTTGAGCTTTGCCTGCATTAGGCCCCCACAACTTCAGAACAGCCTTTTGGGGACTTCTGAGACCTGGAGGGCAAGACAGCGAGGCCTGGAATGCAGCACCTGTTCCCGTTGGAGCAGTGAGTTTTCCACAAGGAGCTAACAGGCTGAGAACCTTGGGAATGAGCAGTGCAGGGTGGCTAAAACTGGGTACACCCTGCTAACATGCCAGGCCTTCACTGATCTTTATACGCTAGCCCTCTGTGCCCACCAAACCATGGCCACTTGGTGTGTTGTCTGATAAGCCAGGAAGTGATTGGCCAGCAACCAAGAATGACCAGTGTCAATGGGTTCATATAGTTGAGTGTAATGTCCCTTTATGAGAAATCCCTGGTAGATGTGAATTACAGTTTTGCAATTGACAAATCTTTCCATCAACCCATCCCTCCATTTATAACTCTATTCACATCCTATGCTCTATGCCTAGCAGTCCAGGTTCACAACCAGTACTGTTCAGACCCAATATTTGACATCAAATAAATGACCAGTGCAGCCCCATTTGGGGTTTTTTCCTCTTTTTTTTCACTATAGGATGATAGCGTATAAAAGTTGCCAGTCCCCTCATTGTCCTGCATGCCCACACTGTCTGACCACAACCAATACTGAGCCACTTCTAAAAGCCATAATTCTTAGTATAAAGGTGTCTTCTCAGAAATCCCATGCCAAGTTTTAGGCGCCTGTCTTTTCTTCACCTGTACCCTGGCATACCTTCCTTGGGCAGATTATTAAGGTTTTCTGATACTGGGCAAGCAAACTGAGAAGTGTAAGGGTTGGGCTCAGTCTCAGCCTCCTGCTTCTCTGAAAATCAAGAGTCTCACAAAGACAAGAAGGTATTCTGCCCTCACATGTGAGGACCATTTTAAGCACATGTTGGTATGGGGGTAGGTACTATAGTGCTCCACCTGACATTAAAATGCTGTTTTTTTTCCATTTTACTATGTTGTGTGCACCTGGTCTGACCAAATTAAGGGTGGATCTGTAAGCTCATTGTGAGTTATTACTGAAGAAGTTGACTTGCTAACAATTAAATGCTAATTCTTTCACTAAAGAATCCTTATTTCAGGAACATGTTATGATCACTGTAAGCTAAAATCTGGGGAGTGTGTGGATGTGCAATGGTACGGGAGGATGAGAGTAAAGTAGAGGAAAGACTAAGTAAATTTGGATAAACACCAACTAGCCAAATGGCATTTTGGAATTGGAATCTTTGTACTGAATGTTCACAGTGGTAGAATTCTTTTTTTTTCATTGTGAAAATACTGTACAGAGGGATTACAATTACATGGGCAAGATAGTGATTACATTTCTCATCAAGCATTGTAGCCTCCTCCTTTGTTTACCCTTCCCATCCCTTCCCATCCTGTATCCCACGCTACCCAATCCTCCCCCCGCCCAAGTTGTAAATTTCGATTTTGACATGACAACTTATTCTTCTCATTGTTGCAACAGGTCCAGCTGTATCCTTATTTAAACGACTTGTTTTTCCCCTTACCTCCACAAATTATAGCAACATCAAATACAGTGAAAGCAGGGGTTATACTGTGGGGGAGGGACATGCAAAGCAAGAAAGAAATAATCTTATAAATGCGTTAGAAACAAATGCATGAAAGAAAAAACATTTGAATACATATCTTAGGGTTCATTTTCCTAACATCACTTTATCTGACCATTTCTGCTTGACTCATACATATACTAGATATTGCAAATAAGGGAAACCATGGGACCAATGATTCTTTGGGCTTGGCTTACTTCACTTAGTATAATTTTTTCCAAGTCTTTCCATTTCCTAACAAATTGGGCAATGTCATTCTTTCTGATGGAAACATAGAATTCCATTGTGTATATATACCACATTTTCTTGATCCATTCATCTACTGAGGTGCATCTGGGTTGGTTCCATATCATAGCTATAGTAAATAATGCTGCAATAAACATAGTTGTGCTGGTAGATTTAGTGTTGTCTTCTTTGTAAACATTTGGGTAAATGCCCAATAGTGGGATTGCTGGGTCATAGGGGAGCTCTATGCGGAATCTTTTGAGGAACCTCCATACTACTTTCCAAAATGGTTGAACGAGTTTACACTCCCACCAACAATGAAGTAAGGTTCCCTACTGTCCACATCCCCTCCAACGTCAGTTGTTATTAGAGTTCTTAATTTTTGCCATTCTAACTGGGGTGAGGTGGTATCTTAATGTTGTTTTGATTTGCATTTCTTTTATGGCTAGGGAAGTTGAGCATTTCTTCATGTGTCTATTGGCCATCCTTCTTTCTTCTTCAGAGAATTTTCTCTTTAAGTCTTTAGCCCTCTTATTTATTGGGCAGTTGTTTCTTTGAGGATTTGTTTTTGAGGGATTTAATGTTTTGAGTTCCAAGTATATTTTAGATGTGAGACCTTTGTCCATTCTATCTGCCTACTATTCCTCGTCTTATTTTTCCTATATACAAATTCCTATACAAATTCCTGTGAAGGCTTTTTATAGTATTGCATTCAATGTATCGATTGTTTTGATGGAAATTAATACGTTCTTGATCGTGTGTACTGTTGTTCATGATTGAGGCATGGTTCTCCTTTTAGCTGTATTTCAAATTTTTTGTAAATTTTAATTTTCTTTTTAAAGTATGATGTATTTTTTGTTAGTGTGAATTTATTGGGCTATTTTGGTGTGAAAAACACTGGGGATTGAACCCATACCTCGTTTATGGGAAAAAAAAAACATTCTACCACATAAGTCACAATGCAGCTATGGCAGTTTTTTATTGGTTTTTGTTTTTATGTTTGTTTTTCTCTGTCCTGGAGCTTGAATTCTGGGCCTGGTCTTTGTCCCTCTAGTATACAGCTCAAGGTTAGCAGTCTACAACTTTAGCTATAGTGCCACTTCCAGGTTCCTGACTGTTTATTGATGATAAGAGTCACATCACTTTTCCTGCCTGGGCTGGCTATGAACCACGATCCTTAGATCTCATCCTCCTGAGTAGCTAGAGTTAAATATATGAGCCACAGTCACCAGGCTATGGTAGGTTTTTTTTAAAAAAACAATGTAAATTACTCATTTTTGTCTTTCTAATTTAATATTTTTATCTTTTTTATCATCCTGGGGAATAGAATATAGGACCCAGTGTATGTATGTATGTGAATGCTTCTGTGTGCATCTGTGCCAATGCTGGCGCTTAAATTTCTTTAACTTGTTCCAAGCAAGGCTGTAACATTTGAGCCACAGCTCTACATTTACAGCACTTTGGCATTTAAATTGGGGATAAGAGTCTCACGGACTTTCCTGCCCAGGCTGGCTTTCAAGCCATGATCCTCAGATCCCAGCATTCTGAGTAGCTAGGATTATAGGTATGAGTCATAAGTACTCAGCTATCATTTAGTTATGAGATATTCACAATTATGAGATATTCACAATGCTCTCTTAGCACTTTTTATTCAGTTTGTAAAGAAATTTCATTATTTGTTTCAGCATACATTATTTATACAAGATGAGATATTTCCATACATGTGTACAATGTACCCCAATCTAAATCATTCCTTTTATCATTTTATCTTTTTTCCCCTTTCTTAAATCCTTTTCAACAAGTTCTTTTTGTTCTATTTTATATAGTATCATAAAGTTTTTTGGCAATATACATCCTTATTTTTCCTCTTCATTTATCTCTTTACCCCTGCTGGGTATCCTGGTACAGGAGCTGGTCAAACATACCTTTACAACTCAAGAGAAGAAACAAAGTTTATTGCATTTTACCCTGCCTTTGCTCCTATTTTCTCTTCATGAGCTCTGAGATTTATTCTCTGTTATTTTCTTTTTAAAATCTTCTTTTAGGAACTCCTATAGTAATGATTGTTTTACTTCTTTGTCTGGAAATGCTTTGAATTTGCCTTGATTTCTAGAAGATATTTGTTTTGACCCCTGTGTCTTCTGACAAAAAAAAATTGGGGGGGGCAGTCATGGGGCTTGAACTCTGGGCCTGGGCACTGTCCCTGAACTCTTCAGGTCAAGACAAGTGCTCTACCACTTGAGCCATAACACCACTTTTGGTTTACTGGTGGTTAATTGGAGAATGTCTCATGGAATTTACTGCCCGAGCTCAGAGCTCAGGCTCCTGAGTAGCTAGGATTACAGGCATGAGCCACTGGTACCTGGCAAATATTTTTTATTATAGTTAAGGGGCCATTTTTCTTGCATTGATTACAAAAATGATTTCTTCAGGGTTTTTGTTTTTGTTTTTGTTTTTGCATAGTTAGCTTATATTTTGTTAGGTTGATGTTTCTTTGTGGTATTTCCATGTATGCATATATTGCAGTCAGGTCAGATTCATTTCCTCCATTTTTACAGTTTTCAGTGGGTTCCATTCCATTATTGTCATATTTCCACCCAGCTTCCTTCCAATGACAAAAATATTAGATCTTCTGTTTATTTTCTTTTGTCTCCATTTCCCTTTCAGTCTTTTTCTCTGACTTCCACATACATAATTTCTACTGTAATCTTCAAGTTCACTGAGGCTTTCTTCTGTCTTCCATGTGATTGTACACAGAATTTTATGTTAGATGTTTCATTTAAGTTCGAAAAATTCCATTATCTACTTTTTTTCCATTTATCTCAAATGTGTTTATAATTGCGACTTGAATGTTTATTTTAGGATGGCTACTTTGAAATCTTTGTCAAATAATGTCAACATCAGTATCAAGTAGCTGGTGGCAATGTTGTCTTTTGTTTGTCAAGGTGAAAAATTGTCTTATGAACATGCATTCCTGATGTCTGTCTCAGGGTTTTACTGGTCTTCTTTAGAATAGGATTTTCAGATCATGTACTCATTGCAGAGACTTTTGCCCATAGCTGCCAGATGAGGTTGGAAGTGGTTGTTTTCCTGCCAATGGAGAGAAACCTTTCACTGTGGAGTGCCTTGTGAACTGGCCCCAGGAGTCTTATGCTGCCATCAATAGGTAGAGGGTATTAGGGCTAGGACTTTATTCCAGCTAGAAAGGTGTGAAATTCTGGTTCCCTCCAAGTCTCCTCTAAGACTGTGTGAATTACACCACAGGCTCCTTCTCTGCATATATGAGTGAAGTCCAGACTCCCTGTGATTCTCCATTGATGTCACAGTAAGAAACTGAGCACTGCCTTGGGAGGTATCCTTTGCCAAGAGGTAGAATGCAAGCTTCCTGAAGTATTTGGCTGGAGATGAGCAGTTATTATCTAAAAGAGTATCATCTACCTACGTTGTTCTTCTGTATCCCACTGTTTCTCATGTGTCAGCTTCCGTTTGGAATATGAGGGAAAACAAGGAAACACCACCATGCATTTCATTCAGGCCCGAAGGTCTTTGATCTTCCTTCTACATGCCTCATGTTCATTTGATATGTGACATCCATGCTTATTGGTTGTGCTTGGTGGGGAGACAAGAAGAAATGCACCTACTTCATCTTGCTTACAAACTAGAAATCAAAACATTTGGAGAGAGGAGGAGTAGGGGATCAGTAGTGGGGCTTGAACTCAGGGCTTTGTGCTCAGGTCTTCATGCTCCCTCTTTTCATTTTCTCTATAAAAAACTGCTATACTATTCAAGTCACAACTCTATTTCCAGATTATTTTGTGTGCAACCTGGGGCCTGAATTCAGGGTCTGAGTCCTGTCCCTGAGTTTTTTTGCTCGAGGCTAACACTCGACTACTTGAGCTATACCCCCATTTCTGGATATTTTAATAGTTTATTAGAGATTGGAGTGTCATATACATTCTTCCTTCCTGGGTTTGGCTTCGAACAAAGGTCCTTTGATCTCATCCTGCTGAGTCACTAGGATTACACGTCTAGTCATTGTCCTCCATTATTTCCCCACTTACACTTATCAGGAGCAACTGAAATCACAGTATCCTCATTCTGTTTTTCTCCCTGAGGAACAAACTAGAAGATTATGAATAACTTACCCAAGATTCCCCTCAAGGAAAATATGTATGTTTTAATAACACATCTGTGAATTTGCATGTTTGATGACACAAGTTCACCCAAGTATTTTTTTTTGTTATTGTTAAAAACCATACAGAGGGGTTACAATTGCATGGGAAGGTAATGAGTACATTTCTTATCAAGCCTTGTTACCTCCTACTTTGTTTCTCATTCCCATCACTTCCCATCTCCTCCCCCTCCACTGAATCCCCTACCCCTCCCCCGCACCCGCCAAAGTTGTAAAGTTTGTTTTCGATATAATGTCTTGTACATCTCATTGTTGCAATGGGTCCACCTGTATCACTATTTAAACGATTTGGTTTTTACCTTCCCCTCCACAAATTATATCAATATCAAATACAGTGAAAGCACGGGTAATAGCGTGGAGGAGGGACATATAAAACATCAAAGAAATCATCTTATAAATATGTTTGAGAAAAGTGCAAGAAAGAAAAAAAAATTGAATCTTTATCTTGGGGTTCATTTTGCCTAACATAAAATTATCTTACCCTTTCTGCTTGTCTTAGACATACACTAGCAATTACAAATATGGGAAACCATGGAATCCATGTTTTTTTGGGCCTGGCTTACTTCACTCAATATAATTTTTTCCAAGTCTTTCCATTTCCTAACAAATGGGGCAATGTCATTCTTTCTAATGGAGGCATAGAATTCCATTGTGTATATATACCATCTACTGAGGGGCATCTGGGTTGGTTCCATATCTTAGCTATGGTAAATAATACTGCAATAAACATAGTCGTGCTGTAAGCTTTAGTATGGTCTTCTTTGTGATCATTTGTGTAAATGCCCAAAAGTGAGATTGCTGGGTCATAGGGGAGCTCTACGTGGAATCTATTGAGCAATCTCCATACTACTTTCCAAAGTGGTTGAACAAGTTCACACTCCCACCAATAATGCAGTAGGGTTCCTTCTGTCCACATCCTCTAAACCATCTGTTGTGATTAGAGTTCTTGATTATAGCCATTCTAACTGGGGTGAGGTGGTATCTCAATGTCGTTTTGATTTGCATTTCTTTTATGGATAGGGAGTTTGAGCATTTCTTCATGTGTCTATTGGCAATGCTTCTTCCTCTTCAAAGAAGTTTCTCTTTAAGTCTTTAGCCTACTTATTTATTGGACAGTTGTTTCTTTGTGAATTTGTTGTAGGGGGATTTAATTTTCTGAGTTCCAGGTATATTTTGGATATGAGATGCTTGTCCATTGTATGGCTAGTGAAGATCTTCTTCCAATCCATTGGCTTTATATTCATCTTGCTAGCTATGTTCTTTGCCGTGCAGGAGCTCTGCAATTTCATGCACTCCTATTTGTCTAATCTTTCTTTGATTTGTTGTGTTTCTGGGTCTCTATTAAGAAAATTTTGGCCTGTGCCAAGGAGACCAAGGGTTTTTCCTATTTCATCCTGTAAGGTTTTCAGAGTGTCTGCTTTGACTCAAAGGCCTTTAATCCATTTGGAGTTGATTCTGGTACAGATTGATATATAAGGATGTAACTTTAATTTTCTACAAGTAATTAACCAATTTTGCCAGCACCATTTACTGAAGAGACTGTCTTTCTTATATTCTATTTCTTTAGCTCCCTTATTGAAGAATAAATGGCTATAGGTCTGTAAGTTCATTTCTGGGTTTTCAATTTTATTAATTGGTCTTGAGGTCTGTTCTTTTGCCATTACCAAGCTATTTTGATTATTATGGCTTTGTAGTAGAGTTTGAAATTAGGTATTGATATTCCTCCAGCCTGTTCTTTTTTTTTTAATTGTGAAAATACCGCACAGAGTAGTTGCAATTACATGGACAAGATAATGAGTACATTTCTCTTTTTTTTGGAAGGGGGGTCCAGTCATGGGGCCTGAACTCTGGGCCTGGGTGCTGTTCCTCAGCTCTTCAGCTCAAGGCTAGTGTTCTACCACGTGTGTCACAGCGCCATTTCTGTCTTATTTATTTTAACTTATGTGATGCTGAGGAATCGAACCCAGGGCCTCATGCATGCAATGCAAGTGCTCTACCACTGAGCCACCTTCTCAACCATTGAGTATATTTCTTATCCAGCATTGCTGCCTCCTTCTTTGTTGCCCCTTCCTATACCTTCCTATCTCCCCCCTTAACACCCCCATAATTCCCCCCTCCCCCGTAGCCAATGTTGAAATGTTCATTTTTCGTCATAACAACTTGTACAACTCATTGTTGCAATGCGTCCACATTTATCCCTATTTAAACGATTTGTTTATTCCTTTCCCCTCCACAAATTATACCAACATGATATAAAGTGAAAGCAGGGCTTATACTGTGGGGGAGGGACATACAAAGCAACAAAGAAATAATCTTACAAATATGTTAGAAACAATCACCTTAAAGAAAGAATATTTGGAAACTTATCTTGGGGTTCATTTCACCTAATACCAACTTTTTCTATGTCTCTAACAGAAAGAATGGCATTGCCCCATTTGATAGGAAATGAAAATACTTGGAAAACATTATATTAAGTGAAGTATGCCAGGCCCCCAAAAAACATAGGCTCCATGGTTTTCCTTATTTGCAATAACTAGTATATTTGTGAGACAAGCAGAAAATGTCATCACTGTTCTTCCTATTAAGGATCGATTTTGCTCTTCGGGGTCTTTAATTGTTCCATATGAATTTTTGGATGGCCTCTCCTATTTCCTTGAAGAATGAGGTTGGAATATTGATAGGTATCACATTGAAATTTTGTGTAGCCTTGGGAAGTATTGCCATTTTCACCATATTTATCCTTTCAATCCAGGGGCATGGGAGTTTTTTGCACTTTCTAAGTTCTATTTTGATTTCCTTTATCAGGTTTTTAATGTTTTGGTTAAGTTTATTCCTAGGTATTTTATTTTCTGTGGGGCTATTAAGAATGGAATTGCTTCCTGATTTCAGCCACGCTATTCTCATGGTTGGCATACAGAAAAACCATGGATTTTTTTTTTTTTTTACATCAGATGGGTAATGTGCCCTTGTTGTAACAAGGTTTAGAGGGAGGCACATTTCACCCAAGCACATGAGAATCCAATCATCACACTTATGAACCGGAAAAGGATCCAGCCATGGGTTTTTGAAGGTTAATTTTACACCATGCCACTTTTTCAAAGTTTTGAATCAGCTGGAGTAATTTGGGAGTGGAGTCTGTGCGATTCTTTAAAAACAGATCATGTCATCTGCAAAGAGGAGAGTTTTATTCATCTTTCCCTATTTCGATTCCCATTATGTTTGCATTTTTTCTTATTGCTGTACCTAGGCATTCTAATACTAAATTGAAGAGAAGTGGACAGAGTGGACATCCTTGTCTCATTCCTGAGTTAAGAGGAAATGGCTTAATTTTTCACCATTAAGTATAATGCTGGCTGTAGGTTTGTCATATACAGCCTTTTTTGAGGAATGTTCCCTGGATTCCTAATTTTTCCAGAACCTTCATCATAAAGGGGTGTTGGATCTTGTCAAATGCTTTTTCTGCATCTATTGAGATAACCATGTGGTTCTTATCCTTGCTCTTGTTGATGCGATGAATTATATCAGTTGATTTGCATACATTGAACCAGCTTTACATTCCTGAAATGAATCCTGTTTGATCATGGTGTATGATTTATTTTGGATGAATTTGTGAAGTAGTTTGGCCAAAATTTTCTTGAGAAATTTTGCATCAATGTTCACCAAAGAAATGGGTATGTAGTTCTGTTTCTTTGATGAGTTCCTACCTGGTTTTTGGATGAGGATCATGATGGCTTCATAGAATGAGTTCGGTAGTGAACTTCCTCTTTCAATTTCATTGAAGATTTGTAGGAGTATTGGTGTGAGCTCTGCTTTGAAGACCTATCAGAATTCTGCTGTAAATCCACCTGTTCTGGGCTTTTCTTAGATAGGAGGTCTCTTATTGCCACTTCTATTTCAGTCCTTGATATGTGCCTGTGAATATGGTTTAACTCATCTTGGTTTAGTTTCAGCATGTCAATATTTGCTAGGAAAAAGGTCCATTTCTGCCAGGTTCTCAAATTTATTAGCATAAGGGTTTAATAAGTATTCCCTTATAATGTTCTGAATCTTGGTTGTTTCTGTGGTAATGTTTCCATTCTCATCACTGAGTTTGTTTATTTGGGTTTGTTCTCTTCTTTTTGTGATAAGGTTTCCTAACAGTCTGTCAATTTGTTAATTTTTTTTCGAAGAACCAACTCTTTATTTTGTTGATTCATTCTCTGTTTTTTGGGGATTCTAATTTGTTTACTTCTGATTTAATTTTAATTACTTTTTTCCATCTACTGGATTGGGGTTTATCTTTCCGCTCTTTTTCAATGAGGCTCAGATGTCTCATTTAATTGTTGGTTTCAGATCGCTCCAATTTGTTGATGTAGGAAATCAGAGAGGAACTGGCAATTTGTGTGTTCAGTTTTGTTCAATATCATGAACATTTGAATTTCCTTTCTAATCCCTTCCATGACCCACTGGTTGTTCAACAGTGTGTTGTTCAGCCTCCATGTGTTACTGGACATTCTTTTCGATGGCTTTTGGTGATGAGTTCCAATTTTATTCCTTTGTGGTCTGAGAGAATGCAAGGTATAATTTCAATTTGTCTGAATTTGGACATGTTTGCCTTGTCACCTATAATGTGGTCTATTTTGGAAAATGTTCCTTGTGATGCAGAGAAAAACGTGTATTCTGATGCTGCTGGGTTAAATATTCGGTAAATATCTGTTAAATCTATTTAACCTATGCTTTTGTTTAGATCTGCAGTTTCTCTGTTGAGGTTTTACCCAGTTGATCTACCTAGTGGTTATAGTTGTATGTTAAAATCCCCAACAATTAATGTCTTTGGATCTTTGACAGATTTGAGATAATGTTTTTTTTTTCTTGGAAAAATTTGGATATTCGGTTGTTTGGCAAATAAATATTTGCCATTGTAATATGAAGGATACCTTAATTAGTATGTAGCCACCTTCTTTATCTCTTCTCACTATTTCAAATTTTAAGTCTATTTTAGATATTAGGATTGCAACTCCTGCATGTTTATGGGGTCCATTTGGTTGTTTGATTTTCTTCCAGCCTTTCATTTTGAAAATTTATTTGTTTGTATGGTTAAGGTGACTCCTGAAGGCATCAGATAGAAGGATTTTGCTTTTTAATTGAACTAGACAGTCTATGTCGCTTAATTGTAGAGTTAACTCTGTTAATGTTCAGAGTTAGGACTGAGAGGTATTTTGGAATTCTTGCCATGTTATCTACCTTTTGGTGGTTGCAACATCTGGTTACTTTCTATGGTTCTTGGATTCTCAGTTTGGGTGCAGTTTCTTGACCTTTGTTGTGCTCTTGTTGTTTATTTATGTGTAGGACATCTTTTGTAGGGCTGGTTTGGGGGAATATATGTTGTTTCAGTTTTTCTTTGCTATGGAAGGTTTTTATTTGACCTTTGGTTATGAAGGAGAGTTTAGCTGGGTACAGTATTCTTGGTTGAAAGTTTGTCTTTAGGCCAGGGCATATATCATTCCAGGCTCTTCAAACTCGCCTTCTAAATATCTAAAGTATTCCAGGGGTATGGGATATAGACTGGCCAGCTGGATATACTCTGTGGTCTGGTGGAGCTCTCAAACAGTTCCCAGTTTTAGTGGGTCTTCTAGTGCAGGTGTTGGGGTATGGGTCTTGTTAAAGGTCTAAGGGTTAACACCATCTGTGGTCTCCCCTGAGGGATACACTGTCTCTTCTGGGGTGCTCACCCTGGAGCTAGTTGTTGTTTCTGTGTGATGTAGGTCTCTGGTTGCTGCTGCAATCAGAGTTCATTTGAGATGCTTGTGGACTGGGCTGAACAGTGGTGGCTCTGTGTGATTCTCCTCTGTTTCTGCCTCTGTTGATGCTGTTTGGGTTGGTGCCATGGGATAGGACTACAGCAAATGGGTGAGGGAAGGGTCTCTGTGCAGGTTCTGAACACTGGGGTTTGTCTCTGTTTGTACTGTCCTGATCAGCTCCAATATCTTTTAGTTCTTCTGCTCTGGCCTTCTGTGGACGAACCATGTAGTTCTGGGGTTCCTGCTGTGCGGCCCAGCGGCTTTGGTGGGATGGAACCCCTCTGTTCCGAGAGTGAAGGGTGGGGGTTGGATCTTTGTGCAGGCTCCCAGCTCAGAGGTTTCTCTGTTTGTTGCAATCACCGGGTCCAACACTGGTACCTCAGGCATCTTTTGCAAGGGTGATTTGCATACAATCCCCTGTGTCTCTGGAGACTCCGGAAGCCCTCGCCTGGCTGGATTGGCCACAGCTTGGTACGTTGCCACACAGCCAATAAAGATTGGGGGAGTGGTCTTTGCCCTTCTCGGTTCTGAAATTCTTCCTTTACATTTTTTTTCTTTTTTTCTGCCTCCTGTTTTTCTCTGGGTGTTTGTCTTTTTGTTGCTGTCAGTCTCTTGGGGAAATTAAGAGTTGGAACTTGAATGTTGAAGTACCTAACACATAATAAAAGTTCCCTTACTACTTTCATAAAAAGTACTTTTACATTTTGAAGTAACATGCACATGCGGGCACACACACACACACACACACACACACACACACACACACACACACACACACACTCGTCTAAGGATTACCATGGTAAACTCTCAGAAGTCAGTTTTAGAAATGTGTGAAATTGCTAACAAATGCATTGGCTCAAGTTGTGCACGGTAATGTATTATTTATGCCTAAGGTCCAAAAGTTGTCAATTGGCAAAAACTAACAGAAATTTACATGATATACTTGTTGTAGCTTTTGAAGTGGCTTATTTATGTCATTTTAGAATAATGCAATTCTATCAATGTTGATAAAGCTTTGCAGTGCTCATTTCTTTCACCCATCTGGATAATTTAAAATCTGTAAGCTTGTCAAGAAGCTGTTGCTTTTCATTTCACTTTAGAACTCTCCATGATAATAAATGAGAAGGCCTACATTAAAGGGCATTTACATTACCAGTAATAAAATACTCATACACTGGAGATAAACTAGATTTAAAAATGAGTTTTGGCTGTAAGCTTATTCTTTTTCATTAACATATTTTGAACGAAAGCATGCAAATATTTGAGTGTGAGCAGTTGTATTTTTTCATAAATAAGTTTTTTTTTGGTTTTATATTTCATGGCAAAAATTATTGAGTAGAAGATACAGAGATTCCCTATATAACCTCTCCCTACATATCCAGGGCCTCCCACGCTATCAATATCCACTGAGTGTTACATTGTTCCAAATGAAACATCATTATCAACTGGTATCTCCCACAGTTTCCATCAGGGTTCATTCTTGGTATATATTTATTCACATTCATGGAATGACCATCACCATGAATCTACCACAATGACATCAATCTATTTCTCTTTATCCTGCCTTCTCATTTGTCAACTCTGTCCCTTGGCCTTTGGTAACTACTGACATTTCTAATGTCTTCATGGCTTTGCATTTTTATGCCATGTTGTTGGAAAGGGTACATACATTTAAGAAATAGTACATATATATGTAGTATTCCGATTTTTTTCTTTTAACTAGTGATTGCTTAACTTTCCTCCATGTCTATTGCTGGATACTCATTT
Source organism: Dipodomys merriami (assembly GCF_024711535.1). Lineage (NCBI taxonomy): Eukaryota > Metazoa > Chordata > Mammalia > Rodentia > Heteromyidae > Dipodomys > Dipodomys merriami. Next base: position 242,301 of record NW_027202344.1, read on the forward strand.
ATATTTTAGCACCGATTACTACACTGGATGGGCCACAGCTTATCCATTCAGTTAGCTACTGAAGTACATCTTGGTTCTTTCCAAGTTTAGACAACTATGAATAAACTTGTTGTAAACGCCCACATTGTAATTTTGTTTTAGACTTGAGTTTTTAGCATTTCTGTGTAAACAATAAAGAAGATGATTTCTAACAAAGCCTAACATTTTCACCATATAACCTTGCCATCATTTTCCTTATTACCAACATACCTGTATAATTTCATTCTCCTGGCAATGAGTGAGTTTCTATTTATGGACTTCAACGTTTGGTTCAGTGAATGCTTTGGATTTGGGCCATTCTAATAGGGTTATAGTAGTACCTTTTGGTTTAATGTATTCCCTTGGAGCACTGTTCAGGCATATTTTTCATCCTTGCATATTTTCATAGCATATATGTTGGAATTTTTCATGTTTTTTTCTTGTGTTGATTATTAATGGGGCATTTATCAGGATATTCAGACTTCTTTTCTTGGCCCTTAGAAAGATTTTATCCAATTGCTGTTAATTGTTGAATTTCTTATCTTATAATTATCTTGTGTATGGAGCAAGTTTCATGGAAATCAGCTGCACCAATAGCTCAATCTCTAGTAATAGCAAATAAACTTTAAATTTTGATACATACAGTTTACATCAATAAGCTTTGAAAAGTCCTGGTACACATTAATTGAAAAGTATAAGTTGATTTTTTTTAATCAAAGTTAATTCTATTAAAAATAGTATTTAAACTATAGGTCGGAGAATAATAGTTTCATGGTTTCACAGTTTGAAGCCTGTCTGGTTAGGAATGTCTGTCAAACTGTTATCTCCACTAAACAAAAAAAGTCTGAAAGAGGAGCTAAGTCTCAAGTGGTAGAGGACTACCCTTGAGAAAAACTCTGGGACAGTACCCAGGCCTTGAGTTAAGCCCCAGGACTAGCAGGCAAAAAAGGTTTTTAATAGGCTGGGATTAGTGCATTTAAAACTATGACATGTAGGGGCTGGGAAGGTGGCTCAGTGGTAGAGTGCTTGCCTTGCATGCCTGAGGCCCTGGGTTCAATTCCCAAGCACCACATAAGCAAAAATGAAAAAAAAAAAAAAAAAAAACTATGACATGTAATTCAAAGAAAAGGTAAATGAATGAAAGTATATGATATGTAATGGACTTAACAAGAATTGCTTAAAATGTCCATACAATAGGAAATAATGCATAGATTCAATTCAATCTCTTAAATGTCCAGTGGCTCTAATCATAGAAATAGTAAAAAGAAAGTAGACTATATAAATGATCCCACATAAGACTTTCTATAACCAAATAAATCTTGATAAAGATGATGTGGATTATAATCCTAGCTACTTAAGAGGCTGAGATCTGAGGACCACGGTTCAAAGCCATTGTAGATAGGTATTCCCCTTATATGATTCACCTTAGAGAAATGAGGTCCCTTAACACACTTAGTATACTCCTTCCCCTCTGTATAGTTTAGCATGCTCCCTTCCTAGGCAACATGAGGCCCATTTAGTAAAGGCAGTAGATAATCACCTTCCAACCCCCTTTATCTTTTTTTTTTTTTACATTTTTAAAATATATTATTGTTATTTTGAAGGTGATGTACAGATGAGTTTCGGTTATATAAATCAGGAAAAGTGTACATATCTTTTTGGACAATGTCACCATTTCCCTCGCTCTCTCCCAGTTTTTTTAATTTTTATTTTCTTTTATTCCCCTTCCCATCCCTTCCCATCCTCCCCCCGTCCCCCCACCTAATCATCCCCGCCTCCACTACCCCCCCCCCCCGCACCAAACTTGTAAAGTTCGTTTTCCACATAATGACTTGTACATCTCATTGTTGCAGGGTCCACCTGTATCCCTCTTTAAACGTCTTGTTTTTCCCCTTACCCTCCACAAATTATACCAACATCAAATACAGTGAAAGCGTGGGTTAGACTGTGGTGGAGGGACATACTCTTATAAATGTGTTAGTAACAATCGCATGAAAGAAAAATAAATTTGAATACATATCTTAGGGTTCATTACCCTAACATCACCTTATCTGACCTTTTCTGCTTGACTCAGACATATACTAGATATTGCAAATAAGGGAAACCATGGGACCTATGTTTCTTTGGGCCTGGCTTACTTCACTTAATATAATTTTTTTCCAAGCCTTTCCATTTCCTAACAAATGGAGCAATGTCATTCTTTCTGATGGAGGCATAGAATTCCATTGTGTATAAATCCCACATTTTCTTGATCCACTCATCTCCTGAGGGGCATCTGACAACCCCTTTTATCTTTACATGACATTTCTCTTGGGCAGCTACCACCGTATAATGCAACAAGAGGCCGTTCGATTGACCTTCAAATCTGGTCAGTTGCAAGACTCCTTATCTATGATTTGGACAGGAGCTATAAATTCTAGTCTGCCATAATGAAGCCCCTGGCCCACACATCCACACTGGGTTCTCCTCCTGCTAAAACCTTCTAGCCCCTCCAAAACCTCCTAGGTTATATAGGTTACCTCAGAAAATAGCTGGTGCTTCTTCTCACTTCTCCCTGTGAGAAGGGGTCTTCTTCCCCGTTTCCGGCCAATAAACTTTTCTTTGTTCTCTGTACATGCATGTCTGCATGGTTTTCTGGCAAAGTGTAATTTAGTCTAACAATTCCTTTATAGAATCATTTTTGAGAAATGTGTTTTTGCCTGGCACTCTGGAATGTCGCAAGTATTATATTAGGATGGCATAGTTAAAATCCAGTTTATGTCGGGCACTAGGGCTCATGCCTATAATCCTAAGGATCAAGAGAGCTGAGATCTGAGGGTTGTGGTTCATAGCAAGCAGACAGAAAATTCCGTGAGATTCTTATCTCTAATAAATACTCAGAAAAGTCCAGAAGTGGCACTCTGGTGCAAGTGTTAAGAGTTCTAGCCTTTATCACAAAAAAGAATCATGGACACTGCCCATGCCTTGAGTTCATGCCCCACGACTGGAATAAAAAAATCCAGTTTATTATCTTCTCACAGATCTAAGGAATTGTCTCTACTTTTGGAAAGTTCTGACAATGCAAAACACTTTATTTACATTTGAAAACAACCTACAGTTTTCCAGAGCTAGCTATCTTTAGTATTGCAAAAAACAATTAATTCTTGCTGGATCAATAAGGTAGGTTTAACAATGGTCTCCCAAGAAATATTTACATTCTAATACTTAGTACTTGTGCATGTTGATGGTAAAGAAAGATAGAGAAGATTTGATTAAGAATATTGAGACAAAAAAAAGAATTTTGAGACTGTATTATTCAAATAGATCCTTCATGGATACAATCATGACTGTCCTTAAAATAAACACAGAGAAATATATTCATTATTTCCTTCATTTGTGGTAATTACAATGTGCCTATAATTTTCTGGAGGGTAAGCAGTGGATGAGAAAGGGCTTACAAATGAATTCACTGAAGTTTAATAGACTCTATGATAGAGAGTGAAATAGAATAGTTCTTGAAAAAAACTCTTTAAGTTTTTTTTTTTTTAAATGTCAATGTCCAACAAAATAAGTACCAAGAAATGGGTTCTGTAAGAGGGGTGATGGGAGCCATGTGGAGGGGTAGAAGAATGAAGAGGGAAGGGCTAAAATACAGGCAAGTATTAATTGTATATACCACAGAACTGAGAACTATAAGGGAAGGAGTGGGCCAAAGGTGTTGATGATGTTGAAGTGATTACATAGATTAAGATGCATTGTACAAATAAACTGCTGGGTTAAACGGCAAACAAATTTAGCACATAACGTAAAATTAAGACAAATAAGGAAAAAGGTATGTTGGGAGGGATGGGATAATATTTTAAGTATTTTTACAAAAGAATTTCTATTCACCACAGCACAGGTAGATTTCATTGAGATGTGTTGATGAAAGCAGAGTTAGAGTGATATGCTTTGGTGATGGAAAAAGATGACATAGAGAAAGAAATATTAATAGTCACTAGAAGCTGGAAAAAATAAGCTAACAATTTACATTTAGCCTCCAAACGGAACGTATTTCAAGTGTTCTAGTTATTTTGGAGATGGAATCTCATAGATGTTTCTGCTCAGAATGGCTTCAAACTGCCATCCTCTAAATTCCTGCATAGGTAAGATTACAGATATGAGTTACTGATACCTGGTTTACCGTTTTTTTTTTTTTTCTGTTTTCACATCAAATTGCAACTTGGCCTTTTATTTAGGGACCCTTCACCTTTTATCATTTTCCGTCATTCTTGTTTTATATCACTGGTATAAATCTATATGGCTCAATTTTAGAGCTCTTCAAGTAAAAGTTACTACTTTTTTAAGAAATTCGATAAGCTTCATTATACTGCTTTCTGTTGGAGAGCTTTAAATAATCCTTGCCCAATAAATTTTTTGTTATCCAGGACAATAGATTATTATAGGCAAAAGAAAATTTCGGGACAGTATTCCAAAAATAGGTCATTTTATTTTGAAATAAATGATCGATTACTTGGTCTCAGGATATATTGCTAGGACTAAAATAAATCTCTAGGGAGGGAATCAAACAGAGATCTTGGTAATGTTTTTGCTCAGCAATATTGTTTTGACTCTATTTTACTTATTCTTTGAGTATTGTCAGTTTACTACTCTACAGCTTCCCTAAGTATGGTCAATCTCCTGTGTTCATTTTTTATTGTAGTTTACCTAGTAACTGAGTATGCTGGCTATTTCATTTTAGCACTCTTAAATACAGTTTATTTCTTTATTCTGGTATTTGCCTTCTAGACTTTGCATTATATTCACAAACTGCATTGTTGAAAGCGCAACTTCTATATACAACTAAAAGATTAAAATAAAATTTAAAATAAATTCACAAAGTTCACTGAGTTTCTAAGTTGTTAAACACTTGGTTAGCAGAAAAATGGCACATCTGTGGAGAAATTGGAATATTCTAATTCCTGAGTGATGTCCTATGATAATCCTTCATGTAGGAGTAAACTTTTTTCTGAAGACTTTGAACCATTCTAGCAAATGATCTAACAAAGAAGTGATGATGATTGACATCTGAAGGGGGACAATCTTGTGAAGTTCATCCCTTAAGTGGATGGACCTGATGAGTTACGAATGTGTACCAGATAACTGAATTACCTATTTTTGAGAAAAATTCCCACAGATGTCCAAAAAAGTTCAGTTTTAGAATAAAGTTATCTTTCCCCTATAGTTGGGCAAAAATCCAATTGGTAACAGTATTTAAGAAGCTAAGAGGAGGTGCAAATGTGAAGTCCAATGACCAGTAAATAGTTAACTCCAACATGAACTTTAGTATTGATTCCTAGCCCAATTTGCTTTCTTTTTAGTTGACTTTTTTTAAGTTTTAGTAGCAGTTTATGTATATAGTGAAGTTTGTTGACCATATATAAGGTAAAGTTCCCCAAGTTCCTCCTCTTGTTCAAGGATCTGACCTAGAGACGGTCGAGGAGATCATCTGTCCCAAATTAAGGGCTCCCTTTCAAAGGAAGATTCCCCAAATCTGAAGACTGTTATTTGAGTGGGGGTAGGGTCACAAGGTTACTCCTTGGAGGCCATGTGATTCAAAATATCTACTATCTTGGTTTTTCATTTAAATTAATTTTTGCATCAAGAAATGAGCTTAACAACTGGTTGTTTATTAAGGGTGATACTGGTTCTCAGATCCAAGTTGGAGAGTGGATATCATAGTTAAATACATAGACAATCTGATTCTCAGTGTAGCCATTTAGGGGAGCTCTGGATGTTTGGATAAACATATTCTCAGATATAAGAGAAGTTAATGCTTCTGCTGTTTCATTGTAAAGTATTTTTGGATATACACTTAATACTACTTGCAGTGGGCTTTATGGAATAGTATTTTTGTTATTGTGAGAAACATCCATATTGATCTTCAAAGCAGTTACAACAGGTTAAAGATATCCTATAATAGGTGAATGTTAGACCAAAATTTAAATATATCAGTGAACACATAGAGGACCATCATATATAGTTTTTAATTTGAAGCAATTTTAAGAAGGCAACAGTTGGGAAAAGAAGCTAATGCAAGAAGTTAATAACACATTATTTGAAAAGTTTAATGAAGAAGGTATAAAATCAGATTCATCAAAAGCTGTGGATAGAATATTGATGAAGTTTAGAAAAACATTCATCTGCAGTGCCAATTTGAATGAAATATATGCATGTTTGGTGTATGCTGAAGAAACTCATTCCAAAACATAAAATACACTGAAAATGTTTCACAGAAGGATCAGAACTGTGAAGGAGAGAGAATATGGCAATATTGTTGATGTGATTGTTTGAAGATATCTGTGTTTCTGTGGGAAGGGAAGAAAACATATGGGGTTATGATCAAGATATATTTTCACATATACAAACAAGGAAAAATATGAAAAATGTGCAAATAATTAGTGTCAATTTAACAAAACATTTTGCTTACACTTTAAAAATGAAACTATAAAAAAAAAAACTTAATAACATCAAATAAATAGGCCATGGAAGAAAATGTACAGTAGACAGATTTTTCCAGATAATTTGTTTTATTTCATAACAAATAGATTACAATAAAATTTAATTGCATCTGAAGATGTTAACACTTTCAAAGGTCACTGTTAGAATCCAACAAAGAAAAGTAACAGAGAAGTAGAGAGTAAGAACAACCTAGCTGGGTGCCGGTGACTCTCGCCTGTAATCCTAACTACTCAGGAGGCTGAGATCTGAAGATAATAGTTCAAAGCCAGCCTGGGCAGGAAAGTCTGTGAGACTCTTTTTTTTTTTTTTTTTTTGTCAGTCGTGGGGCTTGAACTCTGGGCCTGGGCGCTGTCCCTCAGCTCTTCAGCTCAAATCTGTGAGACCCTTATCTCCACTAAACCACTAGAAAACCGGAATTGGTGCTGTATCTCAACCGGTAGAGCACTCAACTTGAGCTGAAGAGCACATGGACTGCAGCCAAGCTCAGAGTTTAAGCCCCAAAACCGACAAAAAAAAAAAAAAAAAAAAAGAACAACCTGTGCTAGGGATGAAGACAATTAGAAGAACTTTGTGACCAAAGAATTTACTCTCTTTTCCTCATCAACATAGATCTAGGACACCTACTTTTTGACAGAACATTTGTAGTCAGAGCAATAGTTACTAATTTAGGCAGTAATTTATTACTTTTATTCCCTTATCTTATGATGTGATTCCGGAATGATGTAATCCTAGGAGATTTTTTTTACCTCATTTTCACCCAGAGATTCTAATTCCTCCCCCTGCCCATGATTATTCTGCTACTCTCATTTTTCCTTGTTTCTGAACTCAACTCCTATGATCTTTTGGTTCATGAGAAAGAGCTGGAGAAATGTGACAATGGCCTGGAGTCTGTGCTAATTTCCACTCCAGCTTAGAGGATCTAGTGAAGGACCTCTACCTGGGCCTCAGAATCAGATATTAATTGACCTCTTTGGAAATGGAGAAACTCACTCCTTCAGGCAGAATATGTCATTCTTTCACTTTCTCTGAAGAGATTTAGTACTAGGACACAATTCAGAGAATGAGATGTCCCACCACCCACCACAGACTTGAGAGAAGGAACAGATTTAAAACTGAAAGTGGTCTCAGTTCCCAAAGGGCCAGTGGGAATCCAGGAGATCACACATTCCTCCTCATCAGGGACATTCTGGTAAGAATACAAACTGGACACAGTCTAATGTGGAAATTAAGTGAGACAAGGCCTAAAGGGGAAATAAGAGAGGAAAAAAACAAATTGCTTAACTAGGAATACAGGTGGGCCCATTGCAACAATGAAATGTACAAGTCATTATATCGAAAAACAAACTTTACAACTTTGTAGGGGGTGGGTTGAGGATAGGATGTGGGGAGAGGGGGAGTATGGGAAGGGATGGGAAGGGGAAACAAAGAGGCAACAATGCTTGATAAGAAATGTACTCATTAACTTGCCCATGTAATTGTAACTCCTCTGTATGGTAGTCTCACAATAAAAAAAATTAAAAAAGGAAAAAAAAAGGATACAGGTTGAACCAATGTAACAATGAAATGTACAAAAAACTATGGTGAAAGCGAACTTATAGCTTTGGGTGTTGGGGAAGGGACGAGTTGGTGAGGAAAGGAGGGAAGGGATGTGTTAGGTTTCTAAAAAGAGATAGCTGAGTAAGAAGAGCACCATGCACGTGGTATTCAGGTAAGGGGTAAGTTTATTCATCGTTCAGGCTGGCACCAGGCCATCTTGTTCCTCCACTCGATGGGGTAAGGTGTGGGAAAGAGAGAGCTGGGAAAGACAGAAAGAGAGAGAGCTGGAGGAAAGAGCTAATAGAGAGCTAGAAAAGAGAAAATAGCTAGAAAAGTGAAGAGCTAGAGAAGATCTAGAAAAGAGCAGACAGAGGGGCCTGCGCTAGCCCTTATCTAGGGTATGGGTGGAGAAAGGTGTGGCCACATCAAATTCAGATGTGACCTCAGTGGATGCAGATGTGACCTCTTCCAGGTGTCCCAGTTGCCTAGGTAATGCAGGTAATGGGTGGAGACTTTTCTGTGAGGAAGGTGGAGTCTGATAGCCATCCAGGAGCCGACCTTACATTCCAGCCTTTTAATAATCATGAAATAGGGCGACAATTCTTTCTGGCTATTTCCTGCTGACAAGGGGCATCGGCAATAGGGGTAAAAGGCTGGAATTTGGTCCCCTCCAAGAGAAGGCAGAAAGTAGCAGCGGTCCCTTGATGGCATGAGTCCTTATATGAAGTCTGGTGAAGTCTCATGAGCATTGAGGGGCTGGAAAACAAATACTAGAGAGCAAATAAATGGCAAGAAGAAGGAATTGGGGCTGAAAATGTTGATAGAAATGCCCCTAGCTACTTCTGACATCTGGCGACTAGGTAGAGAAGTCAAGTGACAAAGGCAAGAATGTAAATTTCTGTTCAGTTAATAGGTATAGGCAGGCTTCTTACTTCTACAGACCTCCCAGCACTGGTTAATTTTGAAAGGGCAGGCACAAAGTAGCTGATGTGACAGCATCTCCTCTTACTCCAGTCCATGTTTCCTTGTTCCCCAGACTGGCTGAGTATAGGTGCTCGTTGCTAGGTTGGCTTGTCCGAGTTGATATTCAAAGAGGATTGAACTCAAGGCCTGGGCATTGTCCCTGAGCACTTCTGCTCAAGGCCAGCATTGAACCACTTTGAGTTATAGTACCACTTGCAGAGTTTGGTTGGTTAGAGATGAGTCTTGAGCCAGGCTTCCAGCCTGGCTCTTTGCAGGTTAGTTGGGAGATGGAGTCTTAGGGATTTTCCTGCCCAGGCTGGCTTTGAACTGCAATTTTTGCCACAAAAGCCCCTTATTATTTCCAATTAAAGTAACAAGGAGATCAAGTAGAATAAGTAGCGCTTACCTGCTCCTTATCAAGAACTGACCAACAAATATTCTACAATGACAAAACTCATTAGATTTGATGAGAATTTTAGCATCGATATGCCCAATATTTTAGAACCACGTAGTCAGTAGAATACACAACACAAAACACAAAAGGCAAAACTCAAAACCTAAAATTTTGACAACGTTTAGACATTTTTGCTAACAATACAGATGGTTGGGCCTCAGTTACCAGAGCCTGTGAAAAGAGCAACTTGTTAGCAAGGCACCTTAGAATAGATGGAGTAGTAAGCTTGGTGGAAGGTTAAGGGTCAGATGGGGCCAAATCCTTAACCCATCATGAGGCCAAGATGGCGAATTCAAGAATGTGAATTTCTTTAAAAATGCAAAGAAAGCCTGAACAAATAGATCAAGCCTACATTGGCTAGACTGAGAGGGAACCTAGAGGTGGAGTCCCTGGGACCCAGCTTTTGTCACCCTCTTCAGGGCACAAGCCAAAATGTAGAAAAGAGAAAGGGAGAGATAGGGAAAGTTGGACATGAATGGCAGAGAAAGCAAAGAGAGCCTGAAAGTAAACAGACTTCTGACCATTTACCATTCCAGTAGCAAAAACGGTCTACATCTGAGAATGGCATAAAAATGAGGTGCTCTGGCTTTCCAGGGAGTGCAGGAGGCATTTCAAAGGGGTTTCACGGTTCCAGCGTGACTCGCAGCACCCCATTAAATGAGTAGGAGAGTCAGTCTGGTGAGTGAAGGAGAGATGACCAGCAGAAGCAGAGTCCTGACTTCCCCCGGAACCCACTAGAGAGAAATGGCCAAGCCCCCAAAACCAAGTGTCCTCGGCTTCAGAGGTGACCAGCCTGTCAACTAAAGGCCGTAGGAGCTCTCTGGCATGGCGCCACATTAGTACAACAGAGCAACAGAGAGTTGTAGATAGCAGTTTCACTCACCAGAGTAGAGAAGTGGTATGGACGTGGATGTGAAGGCCAGCAATGGTATCTATGCACTGATTGTGCAGCAGACAGACCAGTTTGCAAAAGGCAATCATAACTGTTGGTATTCCTCAGAGCTATAATGGAAAAACAAACAAAATAAAAGAAAAAAGAGGAAAAATAAAGAGAGGAATCCCAGCTATCCTGACTTTAAGCCCTTTTTGTGAGTCACAGCACCATTTATGTTAGGTTTTTAAAAAGAGATAGCCATGTAAGAAGAGCACCACGCGTGTGGTATTCAGATAAGGGTTAAGTTTATTCATCTTTCAGGCTGGCACCAGGCCATCTTGGTCCTCCACTCGGTGGGGAAAAGCCTGGCAGAGAGCTGGGAAAGACAGAAAGAGAGAGAGCTGGGGAAAAGAGCTAAGGGAGAGCTAGAAAAGAGAATATAACTAGAAAAGAGAAGAGATAGAAAAGATCTAGAAAAGAGCAGAGAGAGGGTGCCTGGGACTGTGCTAGCCCTTATCTAGGGTATGGGTGGAGAAAGGTGTGGCCACATCAAATTCAGATGTGACCTCAGTGGATGCAGATGTGACCTCTTCCAGGTGTCCCAGTTGCCTAGGTATCACAGGTACTGGGTGGAGACTTTGCTGCAAGGAAGGTGGAGTCTGATAGCCATCCAGGATGGTAGGGGAAAACAAAGTAGGGGGTAACAATGTTTGATAAGATATGTACTCATTACCTTACTCAAGTAATTCTAACCCCTCTGTATAGTGTCTTTACAATAAAAAAAGCCATTATAACCCTTATTCCAAACCAGGCAGGAAAGCATCAAAGAAAGATAATTATAGACCCATTTCTTTGATGAACATTAGTGCAAAAATTGTCTACAAAATTTTGGCTAGTCAAATTCAAAAATTCGTCAAAAAAATCTACACCACGACCAAACAGGATTCATTTCAGGGATGCAACGCTGGTTCAATATACGCAAATGAATTAATATAATTCATCACATCGACAAGAGCAAGGATAAAACGACATGGTTAACTCCGTATATGCAGAAAAAGCATTTGACAAAATCCAGCACCCCTTTATGATGAAGGCTGTGGAAAAAGTACGAATCAAAGAAACATTTCTCAATACTATAAAGTATGAATATGACACACAGCCAGCCAGCATTATACGTAATGGTGAAAAAATAAAGACATTTCTTCCTAACTCAGGAATGAGACAAGGATGTCCACTCCCCACATCTCTACAATTTCGTATTAGAATGCCTACTTACAGCAATAAGACAAGATGTAAACATAAAAGGGATCCAAATAGTGGAAAATGAACTAAAACCCCTCCCTCTTTGCAGATGATATTATCTTGTATTTATGGAATCCTACTGACTCCACTCCCAAATTACTCAAGCTGATTCAAAACATTGGCAAAATAACAGGGTATAAAATTAGCCCTCAAAAATTACCGTCTTTTATGTATGCCAACAATGAGAAAAGCATGTCTGAAATCAAGAAAGGAACTAACTTTGTAATAAACCCACAAAAAATAACATACCTAGGAGTTCACTAAAGAAGTGAAGGACCTTATGACGAAAACTTTAAAAACCTGGAAAGGAAATCAAAGCCCAACTTAGAAAGTGGAAAAAACCTCCATTGCTCCTGTATCAGAAGGATCAATATCATTAAAATGGCAATACTTCCCAAGGGTATCTACAAATTCAATACAATAACTGTCAATATTCCAACCTCATTCTTCAAGGAAATAGAAGCAATCCAAGAATTCATATGGAGCAATAAAAGACCCCTAATAGCAAAAATGATCCTTAACAGAAAAAACAGTGCTGGAGGAATATCAATACCAAATTACAAATTCTAGTACAAAGCCATAGTAATCAAAACAGTGTGGTACTGGCACAAGAAGAGACCTCTGGATCAATGGAATGAACCCACAGACGTATATCCATCTAATCTTTGATAAAGGAGCTAAAAAAAATAGAATGGAAGAAAGATAGTCTCTTCAGTAAATAGCAAAATTGGTTAATCTAAAGCTAGATACATATACATAAACCTGCAACAGAATTACCTCCAAACGGATCAAAGACTTCAGAGTCAAAGCAGACCCCCTGAAAACATTAAAGGATAGAATAGGAGAAACCCCAGGTCTCCTGGGCACATGCCTGAATTTTTTAAATAGAGATGCAGAAACACAACAAATCAAAGAAAGGTTGGACAAATGGGATTGCATTAAGCTGTAGAAATTCTACATGGCAAAGGACATAGCTAGCCAGATCAATAGAAAGCCCATGGATTGGGAGAAGATCTTCACTAGCCCTACAACCCATAAGGGTCTCATACCTAAAATATACTTGGAACTCAAAAAATTAAATCCCCCAACAACACCTCAAAGAAACACCTGCCCAATAATTAAGTGGGCTAAAAGCTTAAAAATAAACTTCTCTGAAATTGAAAAGGATGGCCAATAGACACATGAAGAAATGCTCAACCTCTCTAGACATAGAAATTTAAATGAAAACCACATTGAGATTCCCGAACTCTATCTGATGGAGGCATAGAATTCCATTGTGTACATATACCAAATTTCTTGATCCATTTATCTACTGAGGGGCATCTGGGTTGGTTCCATATCTTAGCTATGGTAAATAATGCTGCAATAAACATAGTTATGCTGGTAACTTTAGTATCGTCTTGTTTGTGGTCGTTTGGGTAAATGCCCAAAGTGGGATGCTGGGTCATAGGGAAGCTGAATGTGGAGTCTTTTTAGGATCCCCCATGGTACATTCAAAGTGGTTGAACAAGTTTACACTCCCTCAATCAACTGCCCCATTTGTTAGGAAACGGAAAGTCTTGGAAAAAATTATATTAATTCACATAAGCCAGGCCTAAAAAACATAGGTCCTATGGTTTCCTTTATTTGCAATAACTAGTATATGTCTGAGACATTGGCAGACAAGTTGATATTAGGCAACATGAACCCTAAGATAAGGACTCAAATATATTTTTTCTTTCTTGCTGTTGTTTCTAACATATTTATAAGATGATTTCTTTGTTGCTTTGTGTGTCCCTCCCCCATGGAATAACCCGATTTCAATGTATTTGATGTTGATATAATGTGTGGAGGGGAAGGAAAAAATTGTTTAAATAGGATACTGGTGGACCCATTGCAACAATGAGATAGTCAAATCCTTATGTCGAAAAACGAACTATACAACATGGAGATGGCATGGGGTGGGGGCAGGAGGGGGGAGTAAGGGAGATGGGAGGGCTGGGATGGTAAAGGAAAAAAAAGGAGGAGGCAACAATGCTTGATAAGAAATGTACTCATTGTCTTGCCCATGTAATTGTAACCACTCTGTACTGTATTTTCACAATAAAAAATAATAAAATAAAATAATAAAATAAATCTGGGTTTTTAATCCTCAGATAAAAAAGATCTTATTAATATCAAAAAGAACTCTAATAACAACAGATACTGGAGTCGATGTGGCCAGAAGGGTACCCTGCTGTATTTTTTTTTGGGGGGGGGGATCGGTGATGGGGCCTGAACTCTGGGCCTGGGCTCTTCAGCTCTTGAGCTCTTCAGCTCAAGGCTAGCGCTCTACCACTTGAGCCACAGTGCCACTTCTGGCTTTTTTCTTTTTGCTCATGTGGTGCTGGGGAATTGAACCCAGGGAATCAGGCATGCAAGGCAAGTGTTTACCACTGAGCCATCTTCCCAGCCCCCCAACTGTATTCTTGATGGGAGTTTAAAAATGTTCAATCACTTTGGAAGTTCCTAAAAAGACTTCACATAGAGCTCCCCTATGAACCCGAAAGTAATATGGAGGATCCTCAAAAGACTTCACATAGAGGTCCCCAATGAACCAGCAATCACACTTTTGGGTATTTAGCCAAGCAATCAGAAACAAGTCCATACTAACTCTACGAGCATAATGATGTTTATCACGGCACTGTTTTTGTTTTTTTTTTAAACCATAGCTAAGCTATAGAAGCAGTCCATGTGCCCCTCAGTAGTTGAATGGAACATGAAAATGTGATATATATATATATATATATATATATATATATATATATATATATATATATATATATATATATATATATATACCTATATATATATATATATGTATATAAATTCGATACCTCCAGAAAAATGATATTGTCCAATTTCTTAGGACATGGAAAGACTTGGAAAACATATATTAAGTGATGTAAGCCAGGGCCAAAGAAACATAGTTCCCATGGTTTCCCTTACTTGCAATAACTAGTGTATGTCTAGGACAAATAGAAAATGTCAAAAGTTATATACATATGACCAGATAAGATGAAGTTAAGCAAAATGAACCCCAATATAGGGACACAAGTGGTTTTTCCTTTCTTGTTATTGTTTCTAAAATATTTATAATGTACCATGAGATTTTTTTGTTGCTTTGTATGTTCCTCCACCACAGTATAATCCTTGTTTTCACTGTATTTGATGTTGGTATATTTGGGGAAGAGTAGGGAAAAACATAATATTTAAATAGGGATAAAAGTTGACACATTTTAACAATGAGATGTACAAAACACTATGTTGGAAAACAAACTTTACAATTTATGCATGGGCTAGGGGGAAGTGTTGAGGACATGGGAGGGAAGGAATGGTAAGGGGAACACAAAGGAGGATCAACAATGCTTGAGAAGTAATGTACTCATTACCTTTCTCATGTAACCCCTGTCTACAGTATTAAAAACAGAAAAGAAAAACAGTACATCTTGCTATGTAGCAGGTGAAGCACTGGTTTGGAAAGACAGAATCATAGCAGGATCCAAGCCCATAACTCAGTATGATGCAGTCTAAAACCTGGAAGGGAGGCCCAAAATACTTTGTGTATGGCCTTCCTTCCCTTGGGTCCATAATGTAACAGGAAGAAGCAAAAGTGTGTAACTCAAACTTGGGTATGCACAGTTACAATCACATACCTGCAAAACCCCACCTGGGGATTATTTCCCAGAAATGAAGAAGAAGGCCCACTTGCTGCAATATTGGAGTATCTGGGATGACAATACATGGGCCTACCAGGAGGAAGCAGCAAGATGGTAGTCTACAAAGTGAAGAACAGGTAACTGGGCTCCACCTCGGGGCAGTCTGCAAACCCTCGTCTTCCTTCTCCTAGGTCTAATGTAGCACCTTCCTGGCCTCTCTGGCACCACCTGCATGCATTCCAGTAAACACATGTACACATGCACAGAATCCATCACCATCAATTTCTTCACTCAATGGTAGAGTGGAAGGGTACCCACTTATGTCAAGACGGGGGCAGGAGGAATGTTGGTTGGAGATGACAGTAGCATCCACAGTTCCAGTCCTATAACCTTGGACTGCACAGACCATAGTTGGTGGAGAAGGCAAGTGGGAGAGGGGAGAAACTCCAAGATCTGGCCTCCCTTCTTTTGGTCCTGTAGAGCACCTCTAAGTCAATCTGGCATCATGTCTGTGTGTTCATGTTAATGTGTACAAAGGGCCATAACCCTTTACCAACGATCAGTTTCTAAGTAGGGGTGGCTTGGCCCACTTACCTCGAAACGGGGGTATGTGGGATGGCACTGTCACCTGAGAAGACACAGACCAGAAAGGTGGAAGTGTACCAGGTGAGGATGAAGAGGTCCATGGGCAGAACCTCCTTGTTGCATTTGAAGCTGTAGCGGGTTGGTGATTGTGGCAGCATCCCCAGTTCTTGTCCCATAATCCTGCTAAACAGTCCACAGCCAAGAGAGGAGGTGGAGTAGACCTCATTCCCTGCTATGCACCTGCTGTAGCACATGTTCAGCTCAACCTGGGGGAAGGGAGGCCTGGCAGATCGTATAGAAGCCTGGCAAGAAGGGGTGGGACCAATTATCTCAAAACATGGCTGTCCTGAATTGCCTCCCACAGCGGTCAGAGGAGATATGAAAAAGCAAGGAATAAAGGACAGGGGCTCACTTACCTCGTGGGGTCCTCTGAGGATAGCTCCCAGAGCTGGGACCACTTTGAGCAGGATGTTCATGTGGTGAAGCTGAAGATCCATCAGGATCTCCCAGTGGCTTTGATAGGCATAACACTGGTTGAGAGGGAGTCAAGGGCTGCAAGTCCAGCCCCATAAATGCCAGTGGACATGAAGCTCTACAAGCCATAGCTGGGAGCAGATGTGGGGCAAACTCTGAGCCAGGGCCTTCATTCTCTGTGTCCACCACAACTGGATTCAGACCAGTCTGGCACCACTTCTGTGTGTTGTATGTGGACACAAGTACATCCCCTCACCCAAACAAGTATTCCCACAGGAGGGTCTGAGCCTGGAGGTGGATGGGAAGAGGGGAGAGATGAGTGAGGCCCTAGGGAAAGAGATAAGTGGGGATAATGGTGGGCAGAGAGAGGGAGACCAGCTGGGAGGAGTTAGGCCCCACTTACCTCTATTCAGGGCTGTGCAGGGATTGCTCCTGCTGATGGGCACAAACTGACCAGGAAAGTGGAGGTCCCCCATGGTAACGATGAAGAGGCAGCAACATTAGCTCCAGTACCCACAGATGTGGGGGAACTGAGCAACCAAGCGTGCTATAAGGCCATAGGTGGAATGATGGACAGTGAAAACTCTGATTCCCTGCTTCCCTTCTCTAGTGTCTGTGTTGCCTGGTTGAGTCCAATTGCATTACCTACCTATGTGCATTTCCACGGACATCCTCACACAGGTGGGGCTGGGATAGGGCATGGGTAGGAATGGGTGGCAGGGGAAGCAAGGAATGGGGGATTGAGTGGCGGAAGCAAAGGGTAGAGGAATCACTGGGGTGGTGAAGCATGGTTTGGGGTGGGCAGGGGAAACAATTGGTTGTGGGAAGGGGAAGTATGGGGTGGGGGTGCAGAAGGGCAAGGGAGTAGTGAGGAAGGAGACACCGGCAGAGAACCTAGCAACACAAAGGGGAATAAAAAGAGGGGTTCAGCTTAACATTTAAGAGCTCTGTTCCAGGGATGGCTCCTGGTGGGGGGCAGAGGAGAGAATGCACAAGAGGGCAATGGAGGGAGGGCAAGAAGAGGGAGGCTCACATACATTGAATCTGGGTCTTTGGAGATGGCTCCCCCATAATTAACTCCAAGTCACCTTGAAAATGGAGGTCGGCTGGCTGGTGAAGCCTAAGAGGCAGTAGGGGACCATTTCCCTGAAACAGATGCAGCACCAGTAGGGGGAGTTGATAGCTTTCTCAGCTCCAATCTCTCCAGCAATTGCTTCATAGCAACTGTGACTACTGAGGCCATGACCAGGAGGGAATGGGGATGAACTCTAAGCCCCTATGTTCCATCTATGGAAGAGGTTCATCCCCTCACTCACGAATCTTCCTACACTAAGAGGGGTGGGGCAGGGTTGAGGGTGAGGTTCAGACGAATGCGGGTGGAGAGGAGAGATTGAGGGGACTGGGGCCCCATTACCTTGAAACTGTTTCTTTTAGGGTTGTCTTTGGCAGCTGGGTCCACACATCCTTAACCCAATGAAGGATTGTAGGGCACTGGAAGACCAGGTAATGGAATACGGGTGGCCCATGTGGTGAGGGACATGCGGTGAGTGTGGGCAGGGTGGTGCTGGAACGAAGAGCCTGACAGGGGATTTTGGGACCAAGGATGAGGGGATGGGTACATTTCAGTTGAAACCGGTATGAGATGGGAGACTTCCACAGGTGAGCAGAGAAGAAAATGGAAAAGAAAGGTGTTTAGGAAGGGGGGCTATCTCACATCAAATTGGGATCATCATTGAATGAAGCCTTCAGCTGGGCCCACACTGAGCAGAAAGATGGAGGTCCACTCAGTGAAGCCGAAGATCCCTCAGGAAGGTGCAGCACTGGTTGTGGAGATGGAGGCGAGGTCTGCAAGGTCTGCATCTCCAGCCTTGCAACCGCCAGTGAACTCAGGCAAACAAGAGGCCCTGGGGCTGTCCAGGCCTTAGCCAGGCAGGGAGAAGGGGCAGACTCTAACCTGGGTCTTCCTTCTCTGCAGCAGTCATAGCTCATGTTAGGAACATTCTGGCACCTGGCATTATATAAGGAGTGCTGGGCATGCACACATTCCCCCTCCCACACATGTGTTTCCATGTGGAGGGGTGGGGCCAGGCACTGAGGGGAAAACAATGTAGCCTGAAGGGGTGGGTCTGTAAAGGTGGGGATAGAGGTAAAGGTTGTGGTTGTGAGAGGGGGTGGGTCAGGAGAATGAGTGGAGCCCTGATGGATGTCTGGACTCAAGAAGGGGACTGATCCAAAAAGGCAGAGTAGAGCACATAGCAAGGTGGTGGGCTGGGGAAAACATGGGGTGGTGATGGGACAGTGGGTGGGGGCAGGAGGATGTATGATGGGGCAGGGAGGTAATGGACAGGGAACCTAAGAGAGTGGAGGAGTGGATAGGGGAACAAGAAAAGAGATTGGGCCCGCTTAACTGAAAACAAGGCTTTCCAGTATGGCTCTCTCCATGTGTTGTGTGCTATGCTCATCTGTGCTCTGTTGGGGGTAAGCCAAGCCATGCCCCACAATCTACATTAAAGGAAAGAAACTCCATCTAACTATTCATCTGACAGGGGCAAAACTCTCTGGGCACTGGGAAGAGGTTTATAGTGAAGACAGGTTGGTAGATGGGCCACATCTGGGGTATCAGATTCTTATCACTCATACCCATGAAGCATAGTTAATAAAAAGAATGCACTCAAGTGATAGATCTTTCTTTTTTCTTTTCTTTTCTGTTTTTTCCCTTCCCTTTCTTTACCTCTTTGTTGTTCCAGTACTGGGGCTTGAACACAGCTTCTAG
Organism: Dipodomys merriami; assembly: GCF_024711535.1. NCBI lineage: Eukaryota > Metazoa > Chordata > Mammalia > Rodentia > Heteromyidae > Dipodomys > Dipodomys merriami. Next base: position 261,437 of record NW_027202344.1, read on the forward strand.
GGCCTACAAAAATTCCCTTCCCAACAAAGGAGGAGGCTGCAATGCTTGGTAAGAAATGTATCCATTATCCTGCCCATGTAATTGTAGCCCCTTTGTACAGTATGTTCTCAAATAAAATAAAATACAATTTAAAAAAAAAATTCCCTTCCCAAGGGCCTCCTAGACCTTCATCTTCCTGGTCCCTGTCAGCCCAGGTGCAGGTACCATGTCCAGATGCCCCGATTCAATGCAAGTATGTCCCCACCAGCCTTCTCCCTGTAGGAACTAATAGGAGGATTAAGGGTTTTGCGGATTTTTATGTGCATTCACATGAATATATCGTTCCATCAGTGGGACAGTTCTAAGAACTTAATTTCTTAATGAACTTCAGCTATAAATCAGGAGCAGGACCGGGAAAAAATCCACACAACAAAAGACACATCCCACAAACACTGGATACATACAAAGATGACTGAATGAAGGAAAGTAAAACTCAACCTAACAATATTTTACCAAATCTGTTATTTTTGAATGGTGAGAGCTCCATGGAGAGATATGTCAAAGCAGCCAGGTTTTTATGTTCAAGGATGTTGTCATTAATACTTAATCATTTGCTCATTCATCCAGCAAGGGGAGATCAATTACTATGGTACTTTGATTGTGTTCAATCCAATTACTATGTTATAAAAATAGCAAGCTGCCATAATAAAAATGTAAGGCTCCTCTACTCAGCACAAGTTATCTTCAGTTCACTTCCAAGCTATATACATCATAATCATATCCAAAGAATGCAAGGAAGGGAGGTAAAGAATCTGTGTTCTGATGTATTAGCTGCGACCAACACATTGTTCATGTTGAACTGTTTATGCTCTGTGATCCTAAGTTCTTCCTATTTTTGGATCTGAGTTGTGTGCACATATGGACTATGTGCATATATTCATATATACATTCTGAGTGAATATATATGTCCATCAACTGTGGTGTAAGCTTGAGAAGGCTTATTTTACCTGGTTCAGCAGCTGTGTGTCAATGTAATTGCTCCAGTGTCCCATGTGCATCTCGACAAGTTATACACAAGATAATGTCACTGACCATGTTACCTATGTGGCCGCTGGCATTACCAGTCTTTCTTTTCCCCATTCTCTCTCCCTGCTCCCTCAATACCCTGAAGTAAACCACAGCCATTATGGTTTTGTTTTTTCAGATTTGATTGCCGAGGTTTGATTGGTCCGGGTCTAACACACTTTGTAGCTATAGAAGGTGTCGGCAGTGGCCTTTCTTATTCTACGTTTCCTGACACTTACCAGGAGAGTTGGTCATTGTTTCAGGAGTTTTACTTGAATTACTTTCCACTTTCTGGGCTTTGCCTCCTATCTGATTTTGTCCCTTCTTTTGTGTTAATGAGAATTGAACCCAGGATGTTTCATTTGCTAGTTAAGTACTGTCACTGAACTATAACCCAGCCCCAGAATATCTTCTTAAATTCTTCCTACATCTGAATGTAGGATGGAAAGAAAATTTTATTCCAGTGTATTGGAATGTTTCAGATTTTTAGGGTTTGAATAATCTCGTTAAATATAGTCATAATCTACAAACAGATATGTTGATATAAACTGATAAGACAGGCTTTCCATCACTATATAGCTGTTGAAGGGAAGGTCTTGCCCTATAGCATTACCTTGGAAACTAAGTGGTGATACCTTCAATATCAACTCATCAGACACAGGAGTTCAACCCAAGTGAGTTGCTGTGGTCTGAAGCTCCCATCAGGTTCCTTCTTTTCCATTTAGCATGCTACATTCCATACTAGCAATATCCACCATGCACAATCTGACTGCTTAGATTTGTTCAAAAGTTTGAGTGAATATATCTGTCATCCCAGACAACTTTAACTTTGAGTGATGTGAAAACTTCACCAGAAAAGTGATCAGTTCAGTTGCAGTGATAATTTAAGATAAATTTTCATATATTGACCACAAAGCTTCCTTTCTTAGGTCAAACACGTTAACTTGAACCAAAATGATGCTATGGCAAAAATGAGCTTCTAATAGGGTTTCCAAATTCAATCACAAAATTGTTTTGCTTAAGGCAGAATGTAGTATGACAGCCAATATATTCCCAGAATTTTTACCTGTGTTTTGACCACGCAAAAATATAATTTTGGTCATGATGATTGAACTCTGGGCCTAGATGTTGTCCCTCAGTGATTCAGCCCAAGACTGGCACTCTACTGCTTGATCCACATTGCCACTCCCAGTTTTCAGTTGATAAGAGTCTCACGGACTTTCCCTCATGGCCTGGATTTGCATCGCAATCTCATATCTCAGCCTCATGAGTAGCTTGGATTACAGGCGTGAGCCACCAACACTTGGCAACCATGTAAAATTTTCAACCATGATTGAAAATGCTAATGTATTTCTTAAAATAGGAACAAATTGTTTAAATAGGGATATAGGTGGAGCCATTGCAACAATGAGAAGTACAAGATGCTATGTCAAAAAAACTAACTTTACAACTTTGGCGGGGGCTGAGGGGTGGGGAGAGGGGGGAGATGGGAGGGCAGGGATGGTAAGGGGAAACAAAGGAGGAGGCAACAATGCTTGATAAGAAATGTACTCATTACTTTGCTCATGTAATTGTAACCCCTCTGTATGTTATTTTCACAATAAAAATGACTTAATAAAAAAAGAAATATTTTTAAATTCTCAAGCACACTTCCCATTAGGCAGTTCAGATCATGTTAATCTGAATTGTTGTCAGATTTATTTGTGTATTTGTGTGATGGTCTTTGAGTTTGAAGGTTGGCCCTAGGTGCTGTCCTCTGTGCCCACTTCCCTTTTGTTTTGCTTGCTCAAGGTTAGCACCCTCCCACTTGAGCCACATCTTCCAGTTTTTTGGTTTTCATTTGGAGATAAGAGTCTCTCTTTTTCCTGCCTGAGCTGGTTTTCAACCATGATCCTCAGCTCTCAGCCTCCAGTGTAAGTTAGCCACTTACATTTAAATCAGGTGATGTTCTTAGTGTTTCTCTGTCCTCTTTTGTGAAAATACACCCTGCCCTCCCAGCATCAAAGGTAAAAGAACAAATTAAAAGTAGTTATAATATTCCCAACCCAAACAAGATACCTGATATAGTTAATTGAAGTGCTAAGATACAAAATTTGGAGTTGTTGAAAGACTGAGTCTCTTTAATGTCATTTTGGGAAAAGTGAATCAAATATTCAGAGCATTCCTAGATAAAGAGAATAAAGTAGACCTGTTTTAATGAGGAGAATTAATGAGAACAATACTTTTTGTGTCATTACTGTAGCCTACTTGAAACAATTTCAAACTACAGATGTTCAGGTATATTTTCTGTTTAGTAATCACTGAATTCTAAAATTCTTTGTTTTCCTGAGCATTTTCAGTTTGTCCTCAACAGCTATCTCATTTGGTAACCAGGAGTCTTCTGTAGTCAATTTTACATATTAGGAAAGTAATTTTAGATTTTTTAAATCAGATAAACTAATAATGATAATCATTGTCTTATGTCCTTCATATTTCTTCACATTTCATTATATTGGTTTAATATGCAATTAGTATATTTATAGGCTACGAATTTTGATTTTGGTTTTGGTTTTTGTGCTGGTATTGTGGCTTGAAATCAGTACATTGGTCTGTCACTAATGCCAACATTGAGAGCTCATTTCTATAATTCTGGCTACTCAGGAGGCTGAGATCTGACGATCAAGGTTCAAAGCCAGCCTGGTCAGGAAAGATCATGATGCTCTTGTCTTCAATTCATGATTAAAATCCAAAAGTGGAATGTGGCTCAAGTGGTCCAGCACTGGGCTTGAGCAAAGAACCTAAATTGTAGTTATGTGAAGTTTCTAAATGATAGTTCATTAGTGCTGAGTTTAAGTACCAGTACCAACACACACACACACACACACACACACACACACACACACACACACACACACACACACACACACACACACACACACACACACACATGTATTCTTTTTCCCCAAAAGAAAACACGGTGGTTCTCTTTATGTGCCCCTGAAATCCACTTTGCTTTCCTTTTCATTCAGTTGGTGATGTTTCCACAGGGAGAGCAAAGCAATGATTGTTACCTGAGTCCAGGCTGCCTGTGATTCTGTTGGGATGACGGAGGTCTGCCTTATTGAGCAGTGGGACCCCGAGAAATCTCCATGAAGCACATGGATGGAATCATGAGAAGACATGCATTCAGGTCATTCTTCAGTCAATCTTCCTCTGCCAAGGGTTTTTCTCTCTGTAGGGTGAGTTCCTTTTTTTCCAGGTAAACTTGAATATTGTGGGGCTTTCTCTGTGTACCTACATGTGAATAAGTCTTTAGTAAAATGTCAGCCATCGCAAACTTGTTCTTTTTCTCCTCTCACTATTAGTGAGTTTAATGGTAGCCTTCCTTGTTCTGAGAAAAATGGAATGTTCTAGAAATTGTCATGGGATATTTATAGATGTAGGTCAGAATTTATAGTTCTTTTGCTTTAGTGAATTGAGCAACATCTATGGGAATTTAGTGAATTTATTTCTAAGGTATAGATGAATTTTTGGATATGATATCTTTATGGAAGTCCAAATATATCTTTAAGTACTTTGTCCAAATGAAGCAGAAATTGAAAACACTTTAATTTTTAAAATTTTAATCAGAGTCTTGTATTCATTTGGGATATAAGATTTTTTTCTTTTCTTTTCTTTTTTTTAAATTATTGTGAAAATTCCATACAGAGGGGTTACAAATAGTGAATACATTTCTTATCAAGCATTCTTGCCTCCTCCTTTGTTTCCCCATACAACTCCTTCCCCTCTCCAACCCCTCCACCCATACACCCCCCCCCTACCAACACCAACATCCCCCACCCTGCCAAAGTTGTATATTTCGTTTTTCGTTATAAGGTCTTGTTCATCTCATTGTTGTAATGGGTCCACCTCTAACCCTATTTAAACAGTTTTTTTTCTCTTCTCCTCCACGACTTATATCAACATCAAATACAGTGAAAGCAGGGTTTATACCCTGAGGGAGGTACATACAAAGCAATAAAGAAATCACCATATCAATATGTTGGAAACAATTGCAAGAAAGAAGAAAAAAAAGCATTTGAATCCCTATCTTGGGGTTCATTTTGCCTAACATCAACTTGTCTGACAGTTTCTGTTTATCACAGACATACCAGTTATTCCACACTTTTAAGTGGTGCAATCAATTAAAATTTCATTTTTAGGAAAAGTGACAGAAAGGAATGGACCTGGATATATAGAATAAGTTTTCCCTTTTGATGAGTTAAGAAATTTAAGTTTAATTTCACCTAAGGTATTGTGAGAAATACCAAGATTCAAATCCAATTTCTGCAAAGTAATTAGATTAAATTAGTAGAAAAGGTACTTTGTTTGCAGTAACAATTATAATATGATACATAGAAAAGTGTGTGGCCAACACAATTGTGTAGTTGTGTACTTAGATATCTTTATGGGTGGTGTTATAGAATTTTAATAAATTTCTTCAAGCACAAGGAAAAAGTTTGAGAGATGTTAGACTTTTACATAGAGTAGAGAAAATACCAGGTGGACTTCAACAAATGCTTTCATTTTTCTATTCTTTTTTGTGTTTTTCTTTGTGTGTGTTTATGTGCTGGTATTGGAGTTTCAACTTAGGTCTTGTGTTTTACTTAGCTTTTCCCTTAAGGATGGTGCCTTACTACTTAAGCCATAGCACCATTTCCAGGTGTTTGCTATTTATTGGCAATATGAATATAACAGATATTTCTGCTTGAGATCCCATTAAATCTGGATCCTCAGATCTCAGCCTCCTCTGTATCTGGGATTGCAAGTGTCAGGCACCAGTACTCTGATAGATGCATTTATTTTCTCATGTTATGTGGCAAATTGTCATAAATTTATTTATTTGCCCACTTAATACCAACTATTGTAGGATATAAGTTTGGGCTGGTAGTTTGGGTGTGGTTTCTCTATAGCAGATGCTCAGTATCTACCAGGAGTTATAGTCTCTCATGGAATGTGGGGATTTTTTCCAAACTTAAGGGATGCCTAGCAGGGTTTAGATCCTCTGTTTGTGAGACTGTAGTTTCTGCTTTCTGGTCACCTATCATACAGCCACTGTTGTCACCTCCTAGACATCCCCATACTTTCTTGACAAACATATTCTCCTTACTGTTTGATTCATTCTGTTGGTGTCACTGACTTTTAGAAAGGCCTTAATTTGCACTCACTCCTTGGAAGCAACTAATATTCAACTCTTGTTGGAACTAATTACATTTGTAGACTCTCTTTCATTTTATTTACCAGAGAATATTGTGGGGTTAGATCCGGCCCAGACTGGAAGATAAAAGACTTCCCAAGGGTCTCAGTTGTTGTGTATCATCTGATACACATTAAAAGCTATTTATTTGCTGGGCATTGGTGGCTTATTCCTATAATCCTTGCTACTCTGGAGGATGAAATATGAGGACCCCAGTTAAAAGCCAGGCTGGGCAGGAAATGTTGAGAGACTATTATCTCCAATAAACCACTCAGAAAACTGGAAGTGGCACTGTGGCACAAATGGTAGAGCACTCGCCTTCAGCTGAAGGACTTCGCCCAGGCCCAGAGTTCAAGCCTCATGGCAGGAAAAAAAGAAAAAGAAATAAAAAAGTGGAAAAAGCTATTTAATATTCTAAGTGTCCTCAATTTCATACACTGGTAATGGTGAGTTATTGTTTGATTTTAGCCAATGAAGTGTGAAATTTAAGAAAATGAAGGATAGTTCCTTGTGTGGAGTGGAAAATAATTCGGTAATTATAGGGAATGAAAGGCAGTTAGTAGTTAAATTGAGGATATATTCAAGAGCAGTGGCAGTGGCTTCAGAGATGGGACAGAGGTAAACTTATTAGACATATTTTAAAAAGACAACACATAGCTGGGAATGTGGTTTAGTGGTAGAGTGCTTTCCTAGCATGCATGAAGCCCGGGATTCAATTATTCAGTAGCACATAAACAGAAAAATCCAGAAGTGGTGCTGTGGCTCGAGTCATAGTGTGTTAACTTTGTGCAAAAAAGAAGTTAAATGACAGTGCCCAGCCTGAGTTCACGCCCCAGCACTGCCAAAAAATAAAAGGAGAGAACATGTCAATAATGGATGAGGGAGGGATCCAGAGACCAAATTCCTCATTGAATTTTTCATCCATTTCATAATCAAGACATCATTCCAGAGAGAAAAATGGGGCATAACGATAGTCCAGAAAGAACATATCTTATGAAGTAATACAATATTTTTTTTACTGCAACTGTCCTGTGGAGATAATCCATTAGACATAATTGTGACTTGAAATAGCACAAGAATTCACTGTAATAGCATAAGGGCTATCTGGAGATTTTGTATGGGTGCTGAGTCTTGATCAGAGCTTATGTGCTATTCCTATTTTTTTCCCTCAAGAATATTACTATATTACTTAAGCCACAGCTTCACTTCTGACTTTTTTTGGTGATTAAATGGAGAAAAGACTGTCATGGACTTTTCCTGGCTCAACTGGCTTACCAATATTATCCGCAAACCTCTGCATTCTGAAGAGCTAGGATTACAGTTGTGAGCCACTAGCATGCAGAGAAGCATTTCATTTTCAGTGAAAGGAATTAAGAATACAGATTCTTCAGGAAGATTCACCCTCAATACCAAGAACAGTTCCCATTAATACACACACACACACACACACACACACACACACACACACACACAGAGAGAGAGAAGCACACAGAAAGCCACATAAGCATCTCAGGGTTCTGTATCTCTTTCCCCAAAAAAATATTACATACTAAGGAGAAAATTGTGGTGTCACAGGCCGGTAATCCCAGATATTGAGTTGTAGAAATATAGTAGGATTGGGTACTAAGGGTGGCTTGAGTGTAGTTAGCACAAGATCCTATGTGAAAAGCAAACTGAAAAAGAAAGAAAAAGTGTTGGGGGCATGCAGGCTCAAATGGTAACGTATCTTCCTAGTAAGTGTAAGACCCTTAGTTTAATCCTGAGTTCCATAAAAAAGACTAAAAGAATAGCATCTCAGTCTATTTTGTCATGGTTTAAAAAATCCTTGAAGCTGTATTCTTCATAAAGAATAAAATGTCTATTTCAATCACAATAGTAGTGGCTGGAAAGCTTAAATATAGCATCGTAGCGCATTGGAGAAGGCCCCCTAGGTGCATCATATCATAGAGGATGTTGGCATCATGGCATGTGCTAGAATGACAGGGAGTAAGGGGCATAGGTTGCTTTCAAACACTGTTAACAGTGATAATGTTAGTCCCTTGAAAGTTGATGACATTAATCCATATATGACTGAAACCACTTTTAAGGTTCCACCTCCTAACACTGTTACATTGAGTAGTTAAGCTTCAGTGTGAGCTTTGATGGTGGCAGACCATCAACAGGCTTCTGACAGAGGAAGGTGAGACCATTGGAAGCCAAGGACATTCATACAACTCGGCACCTTGGACAACTGCTCCGAGCTCATTGATTCTGATCGTTGCTGTGTTTGAGGACATCTCACAGCCAGGATCGATTGAGTCATTGTCTGTTCCATGTGCCAGCTTCTGTTATGCTGAGTGTGATATAAACTGCTAGACAATAGGGAGGTCAAGGATGGAGACTGGCACAAAATGGAGATTTGGCATTCTTCATGGAACTTAATTAACATTAAGAAATTTATGTAGGTAAGTCATTATAAAGCTCTATGTCATTATATAATACTTACATAGAGTCATGTAAAAACTACTGTATGACCTGGAAAGATACCTTGTAGAGCAGTCTGTTTACACATTATACAGAAACTCCTATGAACAAAAAAGATGGGAAAAAAACAAGTTTTTGCATACAAAATTAATTGTCAACCTCAGAGTCAAAACAGACACCCTAAAATCATCATTGGAAGGAATAGAAGAAACCCTAGGTTTCCTTGGCACAGGCCCAAATTTTCTTAATAGAGACCCAGAAGCACAACAAATCAAAGAAAGTTTGGGCAAATGGTATTGCATGAAAGTGCAGAGCTTCTGCCTGGCAATGGACATACCTAGCAAAAACCATTGAAAGTCTACGGATTAGAAGAAGATCTTCTTTAGCCATACAACAGACAAGGTTCTCATACCTAAAATGTGGTGGAACCCCCCAAAAAATAAATTCCCCATCAACAAATCCTCAAAGCAACAACCGCCCAATAAATAAGTGGGCTAAAGACTTAGAAACTTCTCTGAAGAGGAAAAAAGGATGGCCAATAGACACATGAAGAAATGCTCAACTTCTCTAGCCATAAAAGAAATGCAAATCAAAACAACATTGAGATTCCAAGTTACCCCCATTAGAATGGCTATACATAAGAAATCTAATAACAACAGATGCTGCAGGGGATGTGGCCCACACAGAACCCTACTGCATTGTTGGTCAGAGTGTAAACTTGTTCAACCACTTTCAAAAGCAATATGGAAGTTCCTCAAAAGACTCCACATAGAGCTCCCCTATGACCCAGCAATCCCACTTTTGGGCATTTACCCAAATTTTCACAAACAACACCATACAAAAGCTACCAGCACAACTATGTATACCACAGCATTATTTACCATAGTTAAGATATGGAACCAACCCTCACAGTCTTCACAATCTGAACAATCTTCTGACTTCATTCTTGAGTAGGTGTTATGATATTCGTATTTATCTCAGGAGGTTTCTGGTTGGCCATTTCCACTGCCAGGTATTGATGATCATTCTTCTGCCTCACCTGGTATGACCTGATCATGTGTGGTGATGGAAAATATTAATAATGTCCATCTCATTTTTTATTTTTTATGGGTGCTGGGGCTTTAACTCTGGGCCTGGGCACTGTTGCTGAGCTCTTCAGCTTATGACTAGTGCTCTGCCACTTGAGCCAAAGCACCACTTCCTGTTTTTCTGTTTATGTGGTGCTGCGGAATCGAATCCAGTGCCTCATGCATTCAAGGCAAACATCTACCACTGAGCCACATTCTCGGCAAGTTTATCTCATTTTTGATTTGACAATTGTTGAACTCTCCCTTCAGGATTACTTTCATTAGCACCTTAGTGTCTATGAGGTGGTGCTAGGCCAATTTCACGTATACATAGATACCATAGACAATGATCTCCTCCTTCACATTGTACTGTTCAGGAAAAATCTCCTCCTGCCCTAGCCAATGATCTCCTTCATACTGTCTTTTCAGTGAAAATCTCCTTCTCTGAAGAGCTTGAGAATAATTCACTGTATTCTCCCATCTTTCTGCTAGGAAGGCAAAAAGTAAATCTACCTAAACTTAGCTAAGAAAATAAAAAACCCAGAGCCATACCCAAAAGAAATACACAAACCCAAACAAAACATAGTTCCCCTCCACCAATAATAATAAAAAAAGCACTCAAAATTTTCAACGTAGCCTTGAGTCCACCAGGTCACCAGGAACTCCTAGTAACGTAATGGACTGCAGAGACCACTCACAATGGCTGTAATGGACCAATCACAGTTTGGCATGAACCCTCTGGCTCTTTTGGTCTTGAGCCTGGAGAACTGCTGCCAAGGTTTCCACAGGGATGCGAGGTACACAGAGTGACGCCACTGCTGCTGCCATGGCAGTGTTTCATGAATTGTTAGGACATCAGTAAATGCCTTCTGTCCTTGGTGGCTTCAAGGTTCTAAGGGTTGCTCCCAAATAATTTGTTCTTGAGTACTATCCAAGTCCGCATATCTGCTCTTGATAGAACCCTGGCCATGTGCAGGAGCCAAACATACACCAACCAGTGGCTTCCATTCATCATATGTGCAGATCTTGGAACTTGTGACAACAATCTAAAAACAAAGTGAATTCCTATGTATTTCTAGGAGCAGGGGGCACATGAAAAAGAGTCTAATTGGAAACTTTCACTAAAATAGATTCAGATTCTTTAACTTGACAATAAAGAGAAAATTCAAAGACGTAGTTAGGCATATGAGGTGACCCTATTTGTTGAATTATAATCCCCTTGCACAACTGCTTAAAATAATATAAATGTCCTTATGTGTTATGGACTTTATTTATTTATTTTTTATTGTGAAAATACTGTACAGAGGGATTACAATTACATGGGCAAGATAATGAATCCATTTCTTACCAAGCATTGTAGGCTCCTCCTTTGTTTCCCCTTCCCATCCCTCCCATCCTCCACCCCCAATCCTCCCTGCCCACTATCCGCACCAAAGTTGTAAAGTTCGTTTTTGACATAACGGCGTGGACATCTCATTGTTGCAATGGTGGACTTGATCTATTGCTGACACCACATATTAGATAATTTCTGGTCTTTAAAAGGTTGTAATACCAGTATGCCCTTTGGTGTTTTCTTAATGGAACCCAAGATCAGCCCCATAGCTCTTGAGTAGAACTAAAACAATATCACACTCAACAATAGCATATAGTTGAAAGAAGGCAGGTAGCATCAGCCTACTGTAAATTGACTATTGCCAGGATGAATTCCATGTAGAAATACTTGTTTTCCTTTTCATTACTTACTAATAGAATACATCTGTGTATTAATGGCAATACATTACTACTTTAACATTAATTAAGCATGTTCTCTATTGAACTCAGTGAATTTTGTCAATTATTTAATTATGTAATGCTGAGTCCCCTTACAAAGTCAATAAATTGGCACTTTTGTAATTTACATTAAAATTCAAGGAAACTAAGATAAAGAAATTTTTATACTTAGGTGGGTCATGGAAGTGGCTTTTTTCTCACTTATAAATTAAATCCAGTAAATCCAGTAGGATACTTCATGGCATCCATAATCTGAAAAGCTGCT